>NW_026728374.1:0-77086 GCF_030684315.1 Stegostoma tigrinum
ACAGAGCTAAAATGCAGGGACAGAAGTTATACAATCGCAGAGAGAAGATCTAGGAGGGTAGAGATGAAATACAGCAATGGTGAACATGAATTCAGAGCCAGATTAAAGGAGTCACATCAGCCCTGGACCATGCAATCTCTCACAGATAACAGAACACAGCAGTACCAGCTCAAAATTTGCTGAATAGTCCATAATGCTCAGCTCTGAAACAATTTCACTGCTTCCTATATTACAGTCTCCTGCTGGAACTTGCGACTGGAAATATGTCAGAGCACTGTAAACAGAGGATCTAATTCAACACATTACCCTGTTATCCATGGGTTTTTACTTTTGACCAGTTTGCCGTGTGGGATTTTGTCAAATATCCTAACAAAATCTATGAAAACAATATCCACTTCACTACCCACACTGAGACTCCTTACCAATTTCTCAAAGAATTCAGTCAAATTGCTTAAGTATGACCTTCCCTCATCAAAGCAATGCTGACTATCCCGGACAAGTTCATGCATTTCTAATTGACATTTTCTCTGATCTCTCAGGATTGATTCTTACAGTTTGCCCACCACCAAAGTAAGATTGACTGGCCTATAGTTGTATGGCATTTCCTTTGTACTTGTTTTAAACAACAACAGCACATTTGCATTCCTCCAGCCCCTTGGCACCTCACCTGAGTCAAGTGAAGATTGAAAATTAATCCTCACAACATCTGCTATTTCCTTCAACACGCCAGGGAACTATCTATCTGGGCCTGGTGACTCATCCACTTTCAATGATTCCAGCTCCTCTAACACTACCTCTCTCTATTTTGTCTTGTATTTCCCACCACACCTTTTGGATTACTTTATCCACATCATTCCTTTCTTAGTGTGTGTAGCAGGGGGAGGTGGTGGTGTGGGGAGCAGGGCCCTGCAGTGGGTATGCCTAAACCAAACAGTGCCTCAGACTCTGTCTTGTTTTGCAAGAGGGAAATGAAGCAAAAGTGAGGGAACATCACCCACTTCCCGCTTTGGGAAATGCTTTAAAGTGTTGTCAACAAGTGACATCATCTCCAAATCTGACTTGAAACCAAGACAACAACTGGAGCTTCTTCTTGATTCATGGTCAGTGATAACTTTTGTCCCTCACTCAGCAACACAAGAAATTGCTGTTTGCCTGCAGCAAGAATAATGTTTCTTTGTTTTGGAGACCAAACTTGCTCATAGATTTCAATGCGGCCTCACAAAACCCAACACAGCTGCTGTAAGAGCACCTTGCTGCCATACTCAAACCTTTTTGAAATGAAGGAGAAAGTTCCATTTGCCTTCCTAACTGCTTGCTGCACCTACAAGCTTGTATTGAATGACTGGTGTACAAGCACACCCAGGTCCCTTTGTACATGAACATTTCCAAATCGACCACCACTTGAATTATACTCTGCCATTCTGAATTTGGTACCAAAGTGGATAACTTCACACTGATACTGCATCTGCTATGCATTTGCTACTCACTCAAATCATCTAAATTACTCTGAAGTCTCTTTATGTCCCGTTCACTCACAATCCCTCTTCTTTTGTGTCAACAAACCTAGAAATAGTACATTGGATTCGCACATACAAATCATTGATGTACACTTTGAACACATGAGGTCCAAGGGTCTTTGTGGCGTCCCAATTGTCAAAGCCTTAGACACTGAAAAAAGATCATTTATTTCTACTGTTTCCTGTCTGCCAACCAATTCACAATCTACACCAGTAAATTCCCAACAATCTTATGAACTTTGATTTTGCACACTAACCTCTTAAGCGGAACTTGATCAGCAGCTTTGAGAAAATCCAAATGACCCCATCCACCGGGTTCTATCAGTTACATTTTCAAAAAAAAACTTTTGTAGATTTGTCTAACATGATTTACCCATCCGAAATTGACAGGCTTCAGGTCCAGTCGAAACGCTGACTTGCCTGGTCCCCAGCATAATAGGCAGTCAAAGATTATAGACATGGCCCATGGCAGCTCGTTCTCCACAGCACCTGAGATGGGCAATAAATGCTGCTCCAGGCAGCACTGGCCACATCTCACCAACAAACATTTCATAACAAACAATCTAAGGCCCGCTGTTCAGACCCATCCTTATTTTCAAATTCCTCCATGGTCTTTCCTTTTTGTTTCCACATGGTCCATACCTTTCCCCACAGACAGAACAGGCAAACCATAAACAGACAGAACAGTCAGAGGCTGATCATGGTCACCTTCTGATTCAGCAATTGCCGCCGGAGGGAGGGGGAGGGGCAGATCCCGAGCAGCTTCTCGCTCTGATTCGAGCCGCCCGCTGGTTGCCCCGGCAACCCTGGCAGCAGGAGGGGAACAATAGGTGGGGGCGGCGCTCCCGTGTCCACGTGCCTGAAACCTGAGGCATCACCACGGAGCACAGCAATTCCTATTGGCTGCTTCAGTCCTGGGCTCACAATGCAGATGTTGTCTTTCCAGTGAAACCTCCTCCTCTGCGCAACATCTGGGAGCAAAGCAATGTCTCCTCCCTTTCCATTTCTTTAGTCTTTCTGGGTGGTAGGGTCGGGAAACTGTTCACTTGCAGCAAAGGAAGGGAGAGGGATTGAATCCAGGGAGGGTGCCTACTCTGCAAATGTTGGTTCTGGTACGTCTCTTAAATTTACTGTCATCATTTGCTCTCTTAGCTTTACACATTTGTTTTCCTGCTAAAATGGTGGCCTCTTTCCTCATGTTCATGTTTGCATGATTTCTGTTAGAGATGATCAAGATTTAGGGGACAGCAAATTGATTAGCAATAAAAGCCAAAATGTGATTTTCGTTCCTCACAATTTGCAGCACCATACATTAGAGACTCTCATTTGAGGTCTGACTATGGAGTGAGCAACATGTAGCAAAATTGTCTTACAGCCAAAATCCCCATTTACAATCCAGGACTATGTCATGGTGTATGTTGATGGGAAAAGGAAATAGCCTTCCTCCCCTGGCTAGTCAACTAATCACAAACTGTTTGATTAACAAATGAATTCAAGGACTGGATAACTCGTCCATGTATTGCTATTCACTAATCTAGATCAAATTCCATTTACCACTGATCAGCCGGTCTGTAAACTAAGGCTATCCATCTCATTATTTACCATCTATTACTTTTGCATCATCTGAACTAACTGATCAACCTTCATACATTCAAATCTAAGGCATTTACCTAAAACAAAAATAAGGGCCCAACATTGGCCACTCTGCCACACCAATGTGCACAGATTTGCGGTTAGAAACAAAACAAAACCCACCTCTCTGCTTCCTGAACCTCAGCCAATTGTGGATCCAATTTGCCAAATTTCAATGGATTCTATGCGCACTTAGCTTTGCTTTCAGTCTCCCAAAAGTCTTGCTGATGTCAAAGAGATTAAATAAAAGTATTGGGAACAAAAACAAAGTTGCTGGAAAAGCTCAGCACTTCTGGCAGCAACCGCGAAGGAGAAAACAGAGTTAACGTTTTGAGTCCGGTGGCCCTTCAGAAGGGTCCCTTTGTGGTTAGTGGGGAATTAAGAACCTTGCAAGCACCCTGCTATTTCATCCTAACATCACAGGAGACATTTCACTTGACCTTGGATACTGATCTGCATTTAAACCTTCCAGACTACTTAGTACTTCCTTTCTCTCTCTGTGATAGTTTCTTTACATTCTATCGCAGACCTTCTCCCTGATGCATCTATTTCACTAGTGAGCACTGACACAAAGTATTCATTTCGACCCAGGCCAACACTCTCTAGTTCTACGCACAGATACCTCTGTGGTCCTTAATGGGCCTTACACATTCCCCCTTATCCTTTAACCATATGTCTACCTGTAAATCAACAGAGCATTTTGCTTCATTTCACTTGGCAGTATCAATTCATATTTCCCTTAGCGCTCTCCTTATCTCTCCATTTATGTTCCCTCTTGCACATGTACCTGAAAGTATCTGCTTCCTGTGCACTATGGCCAAATCATATCTTATTAAAATCAACCAAGTTAGAACTTTGATTACAGGTCCATCCTTGTCCTTTTCCATAACAATCCCAAATCTTTTCAAAAGAGTTCTGATAACTGCCTGCAAAATTCTCCCCGCTAATACTTCAAGCACTTGTCCGCGTTGGTTGTCTGAAGTTAGGTCCCCTCTTTCCTCATTGGGGGGTTCTACATCCTGGCTTCAAAAACTCGATCCGAAACTTGAGCTCTGATTTCTCTCCAAGATGCTGCCAGATCTGCAGAATGTTGTCAACAATTTCTTTTTTGTTTCTGATTTACAGCATCCCAGTTCTTTCCGTGTTTATTTTATACATCTCAATAGTTCCGGAAGTGTTATGAACATTTGTAGCTCGACTAGGCTGCCAGGCAGTGAGTTTCAGTTTCCCCCCATTATCTGAGTGAAAAAAATCCGCTCAACTCATCAAAACTTCCCGCCGCTTACCATCAATCCATGTCGCCCGATACTGATTCCACCACTAAGCAGAAAGATTTGTTCTTGTTTTCTCTATTTCCCTCATAAATTTATACATTTCAATCATGTCCCCCCTTCGTCTACAACAAAACGGAAGTTGCTGGAAAAGTTCAGCAGGTCTGGCAGCATCTGGGAAGAAGAGATAGCGTTTCGGGTCCGATGACCCTTCCTCGGTCTGTTCTGCTGGAAAGAAACTAACCCCAGTCTGTGAGGGCTGTATGGTCCCTGCTGACAACATTAGAATCTGTCCTGCTGGGCAGAATGATCTGTCATTACCTCAAATACTAAACCGTCTTCTGTGAACCGAAACCAGCGCCGAGATTGACCACAGCCCCGCATCCGCCAGAACTCACTGAGCCAGCAGCGTGTAACTGGGGATTGGGAGAAAGGGGATGAGAGAGGGTTGGCGATATGATCTAACACACAGTGAGCTCCAGTTCACCTACATTACCGGGAAACCGACAGAGTTCTAAACACTCACCAACTCGACTGCAGGGAAACATTCACCAAGAAAAGGCGGAGCAGAGGCTGTTTCTGGACTGAAAAACACCCCCTACCTGTCAATCACAAATTTAGTCCCGCCCACTTCACAGAACTTGCAGTTTCCGGAAACTGAACTCAGACCTGCCCAAAAGCGGGGCGGTCCAAGGCGAGTACCACAGGGAGCCTCGCTGTGCTGTCCCCATTCTCTGACCCAGTTACGTGTCTTTATCCCGCGATTCCCAATCCAGTGTCTCCCACTTTTCGCTGTTGACCCTGTATCCCGGGATAACCAACAAATTCCCTCCCCATTCCCCTGGTTATCTTGTAGTGTGTGTGTCAGACTGTGTCCCGCCTTGCTGAGTGTCTCTTGCATTTCACTGTTAGTCTTTCAGCTTCGAACCATCAGCAGTGTTTTTTCGTTCTATAATCCTATCACACGGATTAAACATTATTAACAATTCAATTCATTGCTCCATATGTGTTTTATAGCTTCCTTGAAATTGTGTTCAATTTTCGAGGGATTTTTCAGTTGGGGGAGGATTTAAATGTAATTGCAATGTAACCTGTTCCTCCGATTCGATCACGGCTGCTGGCACTGATGAAATCCTCACAAAACATCAATGGAAGGACTGCATCCACTGTACATCTGCCAATGTGGTATACTGCATCCACTGTACCCGGTGTGGCTACCTCTACATTGGGGAAACCAAGCGGAGGCTTGGGGACCGCTTTGCAGAATACCTCCGCTCAGTTCGCAACAAACAACTGCACCTCCCAGTCGCAAACCATTTCCACTCCCCCTCCCATTCTTCAGATGACATGTCCATCATGGGCCTCCTGCAGTGCCACAATGATGCCACCTGAAGATTGCAGGAACAGCAACTCATATTCCGCCTGGGAACCCTAATGGTATCAATGTGGACTTCACCAGTTTCAAAATCTCCCCTTCCCCCACCGCATCCCTAAACCAGCCCAGTTCGTCCCCTCCCCCCACTGCACCACACAACCAGCCCAGCTCTTCCCCTCCACCCACTGCATCCCAAAACCAGTCCAACCTGTCTCTGCCTCCCTAACCTGTTCTTCCTCTCACCCATCCCTTCCTCCCACCCCAAGCCGCACCCCTTTCTACCTACTAACCTCATCCCACCTCCTTGACCTGTCCGTCTTCCCTGGACTGACCTATCCCCTCCCCACCTCCCCACCTATACTCTCCTCTCCACCTATCTTCTTTTCTTTCCATCTTTGGTCCGCCTCCCCCTCTCTCCCTATTTATTCCAGAACCCTCACCCCATCCCCCTCTCTGATGAAGGGTCTAGGCCCGAAACATCAGCTTTTGTGCTCCTGAGATGCTGCTTGGCCTGCTGTGTTCATCCAGCCTCACATTTTATTATCAATGGAAGGAAGGTGCGTGGAAGGTGGAAGACAGAAGGAGAACAGATATCATGTGGTCAGTTTAGTTATAGATTTCAATGTTCCTCCAGGCTGTAAAGTGACAAAGTGGCGAAAAAGAAAACAAAAAGAAAACAGAAAGAGATATGCAACCAGACAGCAGATGAGATAAAAAAATTATTCAAAATATTAGGGGGTTGATACCCTGCTGATGGAGATAGATCATTTTCTGCCTTGTATGTCTGGGCATTATTATCAACATCTGATTAAAATAAGAACTGGAGCAGAACAACAATTGTAATACACAGAAATAAAGTCAATTTGACAAGCGAGTCACTAACCCTCCAACTCTGGCAACATCCTTGTCAATCCTCAGCCCTTTCACTACATCCTTCCTATAGCAGTGAGACCAGAACTGCACACCATTCAGTCATGACAGAATGGCACAATTCTGTTCGGATGCATTATGGTCTTGTGATCTGAACACTCAGCAAAACCAGCACAGTTTGAATTGGCATATTAAAATGGGAAATGGCATAGCAGCAAAGTAGTAGACTAATGGTCACTGTTTCAGGTCAATCTCTTCAGAATGAACATTTCCCATTCTGTCGAACATCCTCCCCACTCATCCACAATCACAGCCTGCCTGGACTGGCAATAAGCATTATCTTCTTTTGTGATTACACTTGTCAGGCAGGAGCAGGCTTGGCAGCAGAGCTGGGCTGTGAAGCAACAATCAACTTTATTGAGACAGAGTCAGTAGAAGGTGATCTGCTGTCAGGCAAACTGCAGTGATAAATGCAGACAACAACTTACACTCAAACAGTTGTACTGTTCCTGTCAGTGGCTAAACAACAGTGTTAAAAGGACTTCTGATAGTTTTTGCAGCCTTGATCTTCAAAGTGTCTGTCTTGGGCCTTCATCTTCTGACTCTGGTTGGTCTCCACTGCACAGACACAGATCTATTTTATCCTTGTTCTTATCTGATTAACTCCCCACTGTGCCCAGTCACAGTTCATATAAGCAACACTGACCTTAGTCAACCTCGTGATCTTCTGCATATTTATGCCTGTGCTGTTTTCCTCTTAACTCAGGGCTGCTACATCTATAATCCTTTATTTCACCAGCACTTCTGTACTCACTGACAAAAGAACTGCAAGAGCTTTCTTTAACTGTTACCTACACAAAACAGTTTCAAATCTGACAAAGTCTCAGCATGTCTAACTTGGCATCTTTTTGAACTTTTACTTTTTATGTTTTGTTTATCTACTGTACTGCATGTCCATGAAGACCTCACCAACCTTTACAGATGCACCATAGAAAGCATCCTATCTGGGTGCATAATGGCCTGGTGCAACGACTGCTCAGCCCAAGGCCATAAGAAACTGCAGAAAGTTGTGTGCACAGCACGAATCATCACAGAAGCCAAACTCTTATCCAGAGAATACAAGGTGTAGAGCTGGATGAACACAGCAGGCCAAGCAGCATCATACGAGCAGGAAAGCTGACATTTCGGGTCTAGACCCTTCTTCAGAAATGGGGGAGGGAAAGGGCGTTCTGAAATAAATAGGGAGAGAGGGGGAGGCGGATTGAAGATGGATAGAGGAGATGATAGGTGGAGAGCTGACAGGTCAAAGAGGCGGGGGTGGGAGGAAGGACAGGTTAGGGAGGCAGGGACGAGCTGGGCTGGTTTTGGGATGCAGTGGAGGGTGGGGAGATTTTGAAGCTGGTGAAGTCCACATTGATACGTTTTGGGCTGCAGGGTTCCCAAGCGGAATATGAGTTGCTGTTCCTGCAACCTTCGGGTGGCATCGTTGTGGCACTGCGGGAGGCCCAGGATGGACATGTCGTCTGAGGAATGGGAGGGGGAGTTAAAATGGTTTGCAACTGGAAGGTGCAGTTGTAAAGTGCGAACCAAGCGTAAGTGTTCTGCAAAACAGTCCCTAAGCCTCCGCTTGGTTTCCCCAATGTAGAGGAGGCCACAACGGCAACAGCCTCCTATCCATGGACTTCATTTACACTTCTCTTTGCCGCAGAAAGGCTGCCAACATCATCAATGACCCGTCCCATCTCGGTAATGCTCTCATCCAACTTCTTCCATTGGGCAGAAGATTGAACACACCCATCAAGGGGTTCAAGAACAGCTTCTTCTCTGCCATTATTCGACTGATGAATGGACTCTGTAACTCCAAATAGTGTTGATCTTGCTTTGCACACCTCCTATGCAGGCATAACCTTGCATGCCTTGCTCTGTCTAAGCACACACTTTGATCTGTAAATCATTGTTTGCTATGATCTGCCTGCACCACTCTCAAAAACACTTCACTGTACTTCAGTACACGAGACAACATAAATCAAAATCAAAACATTCTAATGGCAATCGATGATAGCTTTCAATAATCTTCAAAGTCAATGTTGAAACTCATCTTGTTGCTGACTTCATAAAATTGCAGGATGAAACCAGTGCAAGAGTGACCTGGCCCTCCAGATCTGAGCATGGATAAGGGTTAGAAGTGGTTCTAAAAAGGCATTTCAGGTGACTATTCAAAAAGGAAACTGAAAATTTTGTCAAGTGTCCCAAACCCCCGGCCTGTCCAAATTTGTACAGACGCACACTTACTCAATTCCAGTTTGTACTCCACATGCTGCCTATTGCTTTGACCTGGTGCTCCTGTAAGTTTCAGCAAAGGTGCAGACAGTCTTCTCAAATCTTTGCTCTCATCGCTCAGATGCTTTTGGTCTTCACTCAGAGTTTCAGGGCACCACATGGTCCTGGAAAAGAATCCCACTTCTCCTTGTGCAGGGGCAGACAGAGTTATTGTGGGGCAAAGTGTTGTGATGGGAGATAGAGGTGGTATGTTAGGTGCTCCCTTGGTTTTGCAGTGAAAATAGTGAGAAGAGGAGAGCGTTTTATGTGACATTCCTTGCTCCCTGTCTCCTCTTCTGTAGCAGCATCCCAACAATACCATGACTCTGAGGTAGAGGCGATTACTGACATTTTGCAAGCCCATCGATACAAATATTGATCAGCCTGATTAAGGCATCAGAAATCTTCTGTACCTTTGTGGTCATGACTTGTAATGGATTGAGTGCAGAGTAATGCCTTAAGCTCCATGCGACATCCGTACTCTCTAATGACAGTCTCTGAAACCTTTGCCGTCATGAAGGCCATATGTGTTTTTTGCACTCCTGCAATTCCCCTTTCCAGATATTTTTCTGACCCACCCCACTTACAACACTCCAGGGTTAGAGCTGCTGACAACCCAAACTATGGAATTTCCTCCCTGAACCTCTCTCTTATTCTTTATGATACATCGTAAAATTGATATCTTTAATCGATGTTTTGCTCATCTGTGAAGCACCTCGAACATAGAACGTAGAACAATGCAGCACAGAACAGACCTTTCGGCCCTCGATGTTGCGCCGACTTGTGAACTAATCTAAGCCCCTTGCCCTATACTACCCCATCATTATCCATATGCTTATCCAAGGACTGTTTGAATGTCCCTAATGTGGCTGAGTTAACTACACTGGCAGGCAGGGTGTTCCATGCCCTTACCACTCTCTGAGTAAAGAACCTGCCTCTGACATCTGTCTTAAATCTAACACCCCTCAATTTGTAGCTATGTCCCCTTGTACAAGCTGAAGTCATCATCCTTGGAAAAAGGCTCTCACTGTCCACCCTATTTAATCCTCTGAACATCTTGTATGTCTCTATTAAATCCCCTCTTAGCCTCCTTCTCTCCAATGAGAGAACAGACCCAAGTCCCTCAGCCTTTCTTCATAGGGCCTACGCTCCAGACCAGGCAACATCCTGGTAAATCTCCTCTGCACCTTTTCCAATGCTTCCACATTCTTCCTGTAATGGGGCGACCAGAATTGCACGCAATATTCAAAATGAGGCCACACTAGCATTTTCTACAGTTGCAGCATGACATCATGGCTCCGGACCTCAGTCCCTCTACCAATAAAACCTAACACACCGTAAGCCTTCTTAACAGCACTATCAACCTGGGTGGCAACTTTCAGGGATCTTAGTACATGGGCACCAAGATCCTTCTGCACAGCCACACTACCAAGAATCTTTCCATTGACCCGGTATTCTGCCTTCCTATTATTCTTGCCAAAGTGAATCACCTCACATTTAATCCATATTAAACTCCATTTGCCACCTTCCAGCCCAATTCTGCAGTTTATCCAAGTCTCCCTGCAACCTGCAACATTCTTCCACACTGTCCACCACTCCACTGACTTTAGTGTCATCTGCAAATTTACTAACCCATCCACCTATGCCTGCGTCCAAGTCATCTATAAAAATGACAAACAGCAGTGGTCCCAAAACAAATCCTTGAGGCACACCACTAGTAACTGGACTCCAGGCTGAATATTTTCCATCAACCACCACTCGTTGCCTTCTTACGGAACGCCAGTTTCTAATCCAAACTGCTAATTCTCCCTCAATCCCGTGTCTCTGTATTCTCTTCAATAGCCTACCATGTGGAACCTTATCAAAGGCTTTACTGAAGTCCATGTACACCACGTCAACTGCCCTTCCCTCAGCCACATGCTTGGTCACCTTCTCAAAAAACTCAATGAGTTTTGGGAGTCACAACCTGCCCTTGACGAATCCATGCTGACTATCTCCAATCAAATTGTTGCTTGCTAGATGATAATAAATCCTATCTCTTATAATCCTTCCCAAAATGTTTCCTACAACAGATGTAAGGCTCACACGTCTATAATTACCTGGGTCAGCCCCACTGCCCTTCTTGAACAAGGGCACAACATTTGCAATCCTCCAGACCTCTGGTACTGAACCTGTAGATAATGAGGACTCAAAGATCAAGGCCAAAGACTCTGCCACCTCCTATCTGGCTTCCCAGACAATCCTCGGAAAAATCCCATCTGGCCCAGGGGATTTACGAACTTCACACCTTCTAGAATTGATCACACCTCCTCCTTACTAACCTTAATCCTTTCAATTCTAGTAGCCCGTAACTCAGTCACCTCCTCTACAATATTCTCCTGTTCCTCAGTGAAAACAGATGAGAAATAAGCATTTAGCACCTCTCCAATCTCCACAGGGTCCACACACAACTTCCCACTTCTGTCTTTGACTGGCCCTATTCCTACCCGAGACATCGTATTATTCTTCACATACCTATAGAACGCTTTAGGGTTCTCCTTTATTCTACCTGCCAATGTCTGCTCATGTCCCTTCCTTGCTCTTCTTAACTCTCTCTTTAAATCCTTACTAGCTCATCTGTAACTCTCCATCGCCTCATCTGAATCATCTTGTCTCATCGTCACATATGCCTCCCTCTTCTGCTTAACAAGAGATACAATTTCTTTTGTAAACCACAGTTCCCTTACCTTATCGCTCCCTCCCTGCCTGACAGGGACATACTTATTAAGGACAGCAATATCTGTTCCATAAACCAGCTCCACATTTTGATTGTCCCCATCCCTTGCATTTTGCTAACCCATTCTATGCCTCCTAAATCTTGCCTAATCACATTATAATTGCCCTTCCCCCATCTATAACTCTTGCCCTGTGGCATATTCCTAACCCTTTCCATTGCTACAGTAAACATAACCAAATTATGGTCACTCTGTCCAAAGTGCTCACCTACCACTAAATCAAACACCTGGCCTGGTTCATTACCAAGTACCAGATCCAGTGTGGCCTCCCCTCTCGTCGGCCCTTCGACATACCGAGTCAGGAAACCCTCCTGCACACATTGGACAAAAACTGATGCATCCGACATACTAGAGTTATAGCATTTCCATTCAATGTTAGGGAAGTTAATAGCTGCCATAATGACCACCCTGTTCTTTTCACTCCTGCCCAGAATCATTTTGCCAATCCACTCTTCCACATCCCTGGAACTTTGCAGGGGCCTATAAAAAACTCCCAGCAGTGCGACCTCTCCTCTCCTGTTTCTGCTCTCAGCCCATACCACCTCATCAAAAGTTCTTTCAGCCACCGTTGTACTGTCCTTGGCTAACAAAGCCACACCTCACCCTCTTTTACCATCTTCCCTGACCTTAATGAAAGATCTAAACCCTGGAACTTGCAACATCCATTCCTGACCCTGCTCTATCCAAGTCTCTGAAACAGCCAAAACATCGAGGAAAATGACAGAGTAAAAGTTTCCATAAAATACAAGCTGTTTTGCCGTACATTAGGAGAATCAGGAGTGGCCCTTTTTTTCCCCATCTCGGGATGAACCCTCACCATCACTCACAGAGCTAATGAACAGCAGGAAAAATCTTCACCACTGACGACCTGCACTCACCTATCACCTACCTTCCCCAGCCCCCACTCTGTTTATGTTTCAGTTCCCGTCCCCTCCCCCATTTCTGAAGAAGGGTCCTGAACCATCAACTTTCCTGCTCCTCTGATGGTGCCTGGCTCGCTGTGTTCCTCCAGCTCCACACTGTGTCATCTGTGACTCCAACACCTGCAGCTATTGCTGTCTCTCTGTGAGCGATGTCAGCTTTGGTTCAATCGGAGCACGGGGCGGGGCCAATGGAAGCGGCCTACCCTCCAGCCAATCAGAGCGAGTGAGATGTTTGTCTGTGTGAAAATCATGTGATCGCCTCTGTCCGCGGGCGCAATATCTCTGCGAATGAGGGTTAGCTGCTTTCGGAAGGTACAGTACACGGGATAAAAAGGAAAGCTACAAAAAAACGGGAGGGAAATACTTTCGGTATTGACTGAGAGGCTTTATTAGCCGTTGATGCATGTCAGAAAACAAATTTTAACATGCCGGTCCCGTGTTTTGCAGCAAACGGAAAAACTGCCACGGACCTGAGGCTGCGATAGGCAGAGGTAATTGCCACCATCTTTATTAGGGGCAGTGATCTTCGGGACTCATGCCGGATCGCCATATTTATAGGTGGCAACCTGCAGTGGAACGCAAGCGCAGCCTTTCTTGCTTGGGAGGGGAGATTAAGACAAGAGAAATGTTTGTTTTTGTTTTTGTTTTTCTGGACTTCTTTCCCAGACTGTGAGACACGGCGTGTATTTCCTGGGAAGGACCTTTGACGCTGGCGGAGTACTGGCTTCCGGCAGTATAAATTGCTGCAAGTTATCCGTTAGATATTTAATGGAGGAGAAATGCCGAAAACGTGTTCAGAACTGCATGTTCAAAAACAAAGTTGCTGGAAAAGCTCAGTAGGTTTGGTAGCATCTGTGAAAGGAAAAAAAATAACGTTTCGGATCCGCTAATCCTTGCTTAGAACTTCATGTTACCTGTTGCACTCTCACTGTAGGAAGTCCTGCTTTAAATATTATGATCTATTAAAGCATATCCGTTTGCCCAGTATTCATATGATTGGGATCAAATCACTGAAAGTGCTCTGAGTCCCCTTGTGCTCCCTCGTCAAATTTATTAATGTCTGACTTCCTCAGTCTGTAATAATGGGTGTATTTTACCTCTGCATCTTTCTGTGTGGGGGAGCAGGGTGCTTTTAAGAGGAGGATTTATACATAACTAACAGAAACCAAGAGAAATGTTTGCCTTTTCCAGACAATCTTGTGTTTTCTGGATTTCTGTCCAGGCCTGACCGTTATTTGTCTCTTGTGGATTTGCTTTACAGGATATTTATTGAGAATAATTTGCAAACCAGGATCCCAATGCAAGTTCTCCATTAAGCGGAGTGATCAGGATCTGAGTATCATTGACACTTAACAGTGAAAGGAAAGAGGTTTAACCATTCTATGCATGGGAGAATACTCCTGGTAAGTTTGTAACTTGAAAGCAGGATATTCAAATTTTTGGTTTGATCACCTCTGGGATAAGTGTTCAGTTCTATACCCTGCAGCTGAGAAAGGAGATATTGGCCTGAGAGGGGTAGATTTGTCCAAACAACACCTCGTCTCTTTGAAAGAACTGTCATATTTAGTCCCAATCGCCCACTTCATGATTTTAGTCTATACATTTTTCATTCTTGAATACCTGCAAACTTCCTTTTAAAATTCCTGATGGGCACAAATTCCAGCACCCCTCCAGGTGGAATCTTCCATTTCCTGACAACTCCATTGATCCTGAAACTGCTGAAGTCTGTGTTGATTCCTGAGGTTTATAAATTACTGCATTTAACGTGAAGATGCTGTTCCCTGAGCTTCCATTGAGCTGCATTGAAACAGTATGGGAGGCTGAGATCAGAGTGGGTGTGAGCATACAATGAAAATGAAAAGGCTGCACTGTGAGTGCTGCTTGGCTAAATGAGAGTGCTTTGGAGTTGGGTGAAACAGAAAGTGAAACTGAAAGATTGAGTGTGATGCTCAGTCTCAGTTTGGGCAGTTCAGAAAGTCTCTCAGTCCTAATGGAAACAGCCAATTGATATTTGATACTGTAAAGAATTTTCTTACAGTTTTTAAAGTATATATTAGCTTAAATAAAGTTAGGGGCTTTAGGTTTATAATAGTAATGTTTGAAATGAAGGGGGAGGACCTAGCTTAATTAAATTCTTTTTAAGGCAGAAACTGGCTTAATCTGGAGAGAAGTCAAAACAGAAGACATCACACCTGTGATGTGCTCCTCTTGCACAATAGAACATAGGCTCTTGATGTTGTGTCGACCTGTGAAACCACACTGAAGCCCATTTAACCCACACTATTCCATTATCATCCATATGTTTATCCAAAGACCACTTAAATGCCCTTAAACTTGGCGAGTCTACTACTGTTGCAGGCAGGGCATTGCACGCCCTTATTACCCTGAGTAAAGAACCTACCTCTGACATCTGTCCGATATCTATGACCCGTCAATCTAAAGCTATATCCCCTCGTGCTAGCCAGCTCCATCTGAGGAAAAAGGACCTCAGTGTCCACCCTATCTAATCCTCATATCATCTTGTATGTCTCTATTAGGTCACCTCTGAACCTTCTTCTCTCTGACGAAAACAGCCTAAAGTCCCTCAACCTTTCCTCATAAGACCTTCCCTCGATACCAGGCAACATTCTGGTAAATCTCCTGTGCACCCATTCCAATGCTTGCACATCCTTCGTGCAATGCGGTGACCAGAACTCCGAGTGCGGCCGCACCAGAGTTTCGTACCGCTGCAATATGACCTCATGGTTCTGAAACGCAATCCCTCTATCAGTAAAAACGAACACATTGTACACCTTCTTAACAACCCTATCAACTTGTGGAAACTTTCAGGGATCTATGTACATGGACACCGAGATCTCTTTGCTCATCCACACTATCAAGAATCTTACCATTAGCCCAGTACTCTGTATTCCTGTTACTCCTTCCAATGTGAATCACCTCACAGTTTTCCGCATTAAACTCTGGGACATTACCAGTGTCCCTATTGGCTATTTGTGCAGGAAGTGTGTCCATCTGCAGCTACTGGTTAACTGCTTTTCAGAGCTTGAGCTGTGGGTGCAGTCAGTATGGAGCATCCATGGTAACTGAGAAGGTTGTGGTCGCATTCTCAACAGACTGGTCACGCAGCAGGTGAAGATTACACAGACAGCAAGGGAATGGGTGACTATCAGACAAGTAAAAGGCTCAGAAAGGAAGTGCTGGAGTCATCTCCCTCAAATAGATATACTGTTTTGGGTACTGTTCAGTTGGGGGGTCGGGGGTGGGGGAGAGAGGTGGGGGATGTTGGGGTGGCCACTCGGGAAGCAGCATCAGTCGGGTTCATGGCACTCGGAGTAACTCCGCTGCATAGAAGGGGAGGGAAACGATAAATATGACTGTAGAGACAGGGGATTCAATAGTAAGGGATAGAGAGAGACATGAATCCAGGATGGTATGTTGCCTCCCTGGTGCCAGGATTAGCGATGACACGGAGCAGCTTCAGGACATTCTGGAGTGGGAGGGTGAACATCCGATTGTACCAGTGACATAGGAAAACCAAGGGAGGAGGACCTGAAAGCTGAAGATAGGAAGTTAAGAGATACACTAAAATACGAGATCTCAAATGTAGTATTGTCAAGCTTACACCCAGTGCCACATTGTTGTCGGGAGAAGTTTGTGTTGTGTTCAGTTGTACAAGTGACCTTTATTCAGAGCTCTGTTACCGCATGTGTGGGAGAGGCCAGAGTCCACTCCAAACCTGGCTTTCACATGAGGCCTAATTCCCCTCTTAAATACAGCTCAGATTGGAAGAGTGGACAGTGACACTCAAACTTTCCCTGGCTGATTGTGATATTTTTATTCCATTCGCTAGGTGTTATTTACATGCAATATTGTTGTCATTGTTAGCCACACACCCCAAATCAATATACCCAATCCAGTAAGCAAACCATTTTCCTAGGATGGTGACGGCGAGTACGAGGGAGCATAGCTTTAAATTGAGGGGTGAAAGATATAGGACAGATGCCAGAGGTAGTTTCTTTACTCAGAGAGTAGTAAGGGAATGGAACGCTTTGCCTGCAACGGTAGTAGATTTGCCAACTTTAGGTACATTTAGGGTGTCATTGGACAAGCATATGGACGTACATGGAATAGTGTAGGTTAGACGGGCTTGAGATCGGTATGACAGGTCGGCACAACATCAAGGGCCGAAGGGCCTGTACTGTGCTGTAATGTTCTATGTCGTATGTTCAAACAATCGTGGACAACACTATGTTCAGTCCTAAACCCTTCTATAATCTCCTGAGGTTAGCTCGAAAACTACTTCGTCTGTCTTTGGGACCTTACAATGCTTTTGACAGTTATATTCCTCCTCAGACATTTGCCAGCTGCACCACATTTTTTTGCCAAAAACCAAAATGGTATCTTATCACTAAGAACTTTTCCAAATTCTCTACTAACTGTAGTGTGGATTGTTAGGAATTGTGATTAAGTCTTTTAAACTCAACTCTGATATAAAGTGACTACAATTTGTAATACAGTTGACAAATTGTGGAAAAATCCCTCTCTTACTTCAGCTTAAAAGATCAAACAGTGTTTCTGACTTGCTGCTGCAGTTTACAATCCCAACGATTTGCATTCTGTAAATGATTTTTAAACTGAAGTTTCATTTTCTACTCTAAGCGCTTTCCATTATTACTTTCTTGTTTTAATAAAAAGCATCTATTCCAGTTCCACTGAGTGTGAAATTCAGTCACTTTAGAGCTTTACCAAGCCATGAAACAAAATTTGTTCAGATTTCACAAATAACTAAGGCACTAACCATATCTTCATTTCGGATTTTGTAATCTATCTTTGTCACTCTTCCCTTGATCTTTGGATGTAAGAATTTATTCAAATTATCCGTATCTACATTTCAATTGTTTTATCTCTCTGCAGCCCTGACTTCTCTCTTTATAATCTTCCTTTGCCCCTTCCTATGTTGTTGGTCTTTTCGA
The DNA here is from genome assembly GCF_030684315.1 of Stegostoma tigrinum. Lineage (NCBI taxonomy): Eukaryota > Metazoa > Chordata > Chondrichthyes > Orectolobiformes > Stegostomatidae > Stegostoma > Stegostoma tigrinum. Next base: position 17,655 of record NW_026728374.1, read on the forward strand.
GGTTGTGTTTACACCATTTATTGCTTTTCCTTCCATAATGATACAGTGAGCTGCTTTTATTGCTGACAAACATTTGCTCTAGGAATTCAGCTAACCCTTTCACGTTAATTGGTTGTTTGCATTTCTGGTTACAATTACCTAAACAGTTCAGAATGCTGTAGGATCAGACTTTTGCTTCTACTTTTTATTAAGTAACAAACTTGTGATTGTGGCTGAACCAGGCCTTTAAAAACTGCCTCTTGTTAAAATGCTTATGTGTTTTGAACTGTCTGTTTACAGAAACCCAAGTAAATTCCCTAATGTTCCTTCTCAACAGGACTCTTTTATACCCCCCACAGGACCTTTTGTGATCTAATCCCGTAACAGTGTGAGCTGCTACAATGCACGTGCTAGTAAAAGCATAAGAGGACAGATGAGATGAGTGCATGGCTGGAGCTATAACTTAAAAGGTTTGGATTCCTGAGGCATTGAGACTGTTTGTTTGTTTCTGGGGAAGGTGGGACATGCACAAGCTTGAACAATTGTCCTGGGCAGAGCTGGGACAGATATTCTTGTTGATGCTTTTGCTAGTTCCACTGGTGAGGATTTAAACTCGTATGACAGGGGAATGGGAACCCAAGTATAGCTTTAGCAGTAAAAGACTCAAATCAGCAAATGGGATTTGAAATTAGTTCATGATGTTGTCGGTGGCTGAAAGATTAAAAGAAAGAAGGATTAATCAAGATCAAATCTCTTTTCATACATCAGTCCTGTGATCCCAGGAATTGGCCTGGTGAACCTTCTTTCCGATCATTCAGTAGCCAGGCCATCCTTCCTCTGGAAAGGAGAACAAAGGTGCACACGACTCCAGGTGTGGTCTCACCAAGGCCCTTATAGAAAGATATCCCTCTTCCTGTACTCGAATCCTCTCACAATGAAGGCCGAAATATCATTTGCATTCTTCACTACTTGCTGCTGCCTGTTTCCGAAAAGAGAATAGGAGAGAAACACGGAACTAAATGGGGTCAGACACTCGGGTAACATTGTGTTCAACAATGTCCCCATTGTATCGGTGCTGGCCACCAAGCACCTATTGAAGCTAGGCCCGTTTTCTGGCACTCGGTGTGTAACGTGTATTTTGGTGCAGTGGATGATCATCTCAACACTTCTTCAAGATTGCAATGGTTCCTGCATCTATCACCATTTCAGATGCTGCCAGATCTGCTGAGTATCTCTATCATTTTCTGTTTTTATTTCAGATTTCAGGTATTTTTCTGCATCTTAGTCCTTCAGAAGGATCAGAGGGTATGGAGAGAAAACAGGAATTGGATTCATTTTCAGATGAATAAAATGCCTGCCCTTCATGTCTGTCCAAACTCTATCTCTTTTTGTAGTTTTGGGCAAACGCTGACTGTTTCCCTTCCCTGAAGGACATTTAATGAACCAGTTCAGTTTTACTGATAATCCAGCAGTGCCCCTCAGTGTTGCATCCACAATTGATCAGATTAATTTCTGAGTTTGACAATCTTTGTGTGTGTTCTTCTGGTTTCTCTCTCTCTCTCTACTTTTTTTTTCTTCAGTTTGAAATTGTGATTGCATTCAGAGAAATCAAACAAAACCACATCCAGATCTGACACTCAATCTGTTTGTCGTAACCTAATTATCTCAGGATTTTGAACATTAAAGGAAGAAGCACTGTTCACACCAGGGAGAAATGCGTATTGTCTGTGTGTCGAAGATTCTGTGAAGATTCATCTGAAATGCCCAAACACCAGCACGGTCACACTGGGGAGAGACTGTGGAAATGTGGGGATTGTGGGAAGGGATTTATTTACCCATCCCAGCTGGAAATGCACCAACGCAGTCACACTGGGGAGAAACTGTTCATTTGCTCTGATTGTGGGCTGGGATTCACTCAGTCAAGCAACCTGCTGAAACACCAACGAGTTCACAGTGGGGAGAGACTGTTCACATGTTCCGAGTATGGGAAGGGATTTGCTCACTCAACCAACCTGCTGAGACACCAGCGAGTTCACTCTGGGGACAGACCATTCACTTGTTCTATGTGTGGAAAGGGATTCACTCAATCATCCCAACTGTTAACACACCAGCAAGTTCACCACAACCACATTTGAAGGATTTTGCCCTTAAATCAAGGAATGAACTTTGATCTTTGGGCTGTTTGTACTGGTGTCATTAGTCCCTGCTCAAAACTTGATCTTCTCTTGGGAAATAAGGTAGGGCAGGTGACTGAGGGGTCAGCAGGGGGGACAATATTTTGGGGCCTATGATTATATCTCTATTAGTTTTAAAATAATTATGGAAAAGGATAGACTTTGGTCGAAGAGTCAAAGTTTTAAATGAGGCCAATTTTGACACTACTATGCTTCTTAAAAGCACAGTAAGACCGCCTATGTGTGGGAATGCACGAGATGGGTGAGATACAAAAAAGTATTTTACATCAGTATTTACTGTGATAAAGGATACAAAAGCTAAAGAACTTCGAGAAATGAATGTGTATCTTGAAAAGCTCCATGTTGTAGAGGAGGTGGTGCTGGATGCCATACAGAGCATAAAGGTGGATAAATCCCCAGGACCTCTTCAGGTGTATTCTCGAACTTTGCGGGAAGCTAAGCTTGCGATTGGGCCCCTTGCTCAGATATTTGCACCATTGACAGTCATAGGTGAGCTGTTACACTGGAGGTTGGCTAATCTGGTGCCATTGTTTAAGAAAGGTGGTAACATAAAACCAGGGAACAATAAACTTTTAGTGAGCCTGACGTCAGTTGTGGGTAAGTTGTTGGAGGGAATTCTGAGGGATAGGATTTACATATATTTGGAAAGCGTGGACTGAATGGGGAATAGTTGACATGGCTTTGTCCATAGGAAATTATGCCTTACTAACTTGATTGAGTTTTTTTGAAGAAGTTAGAAACAAGATTGATGGCAGACCGGTGGATGTTTTCGATATTCCTCATGGTCGACTGATTAACAAGGTTAGATCACATGGAATCCAGGGAGAGCTGGCCATTTGGAAAGGCCTTTGACCTGCAGTATGCTGCAAGGATTGGTACTTAGTAACTATAACTCCTACATTCACATCCAAATCATCTTTATAAATGACACACCACTGGTCACAGGCCTCCAGTCGACAAAGCAACCCTCCACCAGCACTCCGTCTTCTACCTTCAAGTCAGATCTGTTTCCAAATGACTGGTTCTCTCTGTATTCCATGTGATCTGACCTTGCTAATCAGTCTACTATGAGGAACCTTGTCAAACGCCTTAGTGACATCCATATAGAACACATCCACCTCTTTGCGCTACTCAATCCTCTTTGTTCCTGCATCAAAAAAAATCAAGTCAGTGAGACATGATTTCCCACACACACAGCCATGTTGATTATCCCTAATCAGTCCTTCCCTTTCCAAATATTTCAAGTACTATCCCTCAGGATTCCTAGAACGACTTTCCCACCACTAATATCAGGCTCACTGGCCTATAGTTCCCTGGCTTTTCCTTACCACCTTTCTTAAATAGTGGCACCACATTAGCCAACTTCTGGTCCCTCACCTGTGACTATCGATGATACAAATATCTCAGCAAGGGGCCCAGCAATCACTTGCCTAGCTTCCCTCCGAGTTCTCGGATACACCTGATCAGGTCCCAGGAACTTATCCACTTTTATACGTTTTAAGCATCACTACCTCTGTAATATGGATAATTTTCAAGATGTTGCTATTTATTTCCCCACAGTCCATATCTTCCATATCCTTTTCTGTAGTAAATACTGATGCATAATACTTGTTTTATTATATTCCCCATTTCTTGCAATTCCACACATAGGAGGCATTGCTGCTTTTTAAGGGGCCCTGTCTCTCCATCGTTATCCTTTTTGTTCTTAATCTATTTGTAGAATCCCACTGGATTTTCCTTAATACTATTTGCCTAAGTTACCTCATGTTCCCTTTTTGCCCTACTAATTTCCCTCTTAAGTATACTATTGTCATTATACTCTTGTAAGCATTCACTCGATCTCTGCTGTCTATACCTGACATGTCCTTCCTCGTTTTTCTTGACCAAAACCTTGATTTCTCTCGTCATCCAGAATTCCCTATACCTACCAGCATTGTCCTTCACCCGAACAGGAGTATACTGTCCCTGAACTCTCGTTATCTCTTTTTTTTTTGAAGGCTTCCCACTTTCTAACTTTCTGTTTTACCTGCGAACATCTGCCCCAATCAACTTTTGAAAGCTCTTGTGTAATACCATTAAAATTGGCCTTCCTCCAATATAGAGCTTTAACTTTCAGATCCGGTCTACTCTTTTCCATCACTATTTTAAAACTAATAGAATTATGGTCACTGGCCCCAAAGTCCTCCCCTGCTGATACCCTAGTCACCTGTCCTGCTTTATTTGCCAACAGCAGGTCAAGTTTTGCACCTTCTGTAGTCGGTACATCACATACTGAATCAGAACATTTTCCTCTACACTCTCAGCAAACTCCGCTCCATCCAAGCCTTTTAGACCATGGAATTCCCAGTCTGTTTGGAAAGTTAAAATCCCTTCCATCACCACCCTGTTATTCTTCCAGATAACTTCTTTCAAAATTATTTGTCAGATTCCTGCTGACTAATGGGGGTGGCTATAGTATAATCCCAATAAGGTGATCATCCCTTTCTTATTTCTCAGTTCCACCCAAATAACTTCCCTGGATGTATTCTCAGATATATCCTGCCTAAGTAACGCCGTAATGTTATCCTTGCTCAAAAATGCCACTTTTCCCTCCTCTCTTGCTTTGCTTCCCCCTCCCCCTTCGACTTTCTATCCTTTCTATCGGAACTATATCTTAGAACATTAAGCTGGCAGCCCTGTCCACCTCTGAGCCTTGCCTCTGTAATTGCAATGATAACCCAGTTTCATGTTTCCAATCTTGCCCTGAGTTCCTCTGCCTTAGCTGTTAGGCCTCTGGCATTGAAATAAATGGCGTTTAATTTATTAGTCCTTTCGCATTAATCTCAATAACAAATACGTAACTGTAGAGTAGGTTTTGAAAATGATAACGTTTTATTGCTGTAGATCAACACATTCACACTGGGTAAAGACAATCCACCCGCAGTGTGTGAAAAGGGATTCCCTAGTTCATTAGGACGGGTTTTCATAGAATTCGGAGTATTCCTACAGTATGGAAACAGGCCCTTCGGCCCAAGAATTCCACACAAAACCTCAGAGCATCCCACCCAGACACATCTCCCCGTAGCCCACCTAATGTACGCATCACTGAACACTCTGGGCAATTTAGCTTGGCGAATCCACTAACCAGCACGTGGGAGGAAACCAGAGCACCTAGAGGAAACCCACGCAGCCACAGGGAGAATATGCCAACAACCACACACTCGGTTGCCCAAGGGTGGAATCAAATCCAGGTCCCTGGCACTGTGAGGCAGCAGTGCTAACCGCTGAGCCACTGTGGTTAAACACCAATGAGTTCCCAAGAATCTGTAGGAATTTTTGTTGCTCGTATTATCTGTATTCAAGTCATGTTATCTGGGCTTGTTTCTCATGATGTTTGAAAACACCACATGTCTGGTTACCTTGTTGGGAGAAAAAATGATATAAATTTTATTAAAACTACTGTGCATTGGATCTTTATCTCAAAAGCAGACTAATTTATTTTGAAAGGGGAGATGGAGAGCCTATCTCCTCTATCCTCACCTCCAACAAGTGCGAGGAACCTGTGGTTTTTATTTTTCACTCAATGACAGTCAGTACATTTCATATGAGCAACTGGGAACCGAGTCATCCCAAAATGCTTGAAACTTAGTGTACTAATGGTACACTATTACAATAATAACCATTACAATTCTTTTCTGAACCTTTTGAAGTTTTACAACATCCGTCCTTCAGCAGGAAGAGTAGAATTACACACAGCGGTTACACCTAAACTGGAATGGGAACTGCATCCTTGTGGGAGCTGGGGATGGGTTTCCAGTACTGTTGGGGGTCATGTAAAAAGTTTAGCAGTGGGCTGAAATCCAGAGAATGTTCAAAAATAATAATGGCCAAAAAGAGAAGAAACAAGAGAGTCTGGAAGGCATTGTCATTGGGCAATTAAGATATAAGCGAGTTTGCCACGGGTGAATGGTATTTAATGCTTGGAGTCAGATGAATAAGGCAGATGATTTGAGGATACAAATTAGTGGGGTCATAAAGCCATTGCTGTCACTTGGACATGGTTAGCAGCTCAGTATTCCAGGATACAGGGCCTTCATGCAAGGCAGTGGAGGTGGTAAAGGAGGAGGAAATATTGTTATTTTGCTTCAGGAATCTATATAGCAATAAGGACAGGTGACATTTTTGAAAACCCCTTTAAATAAATAAGGAGACAGATTTTGAGAAAGTGTAGAAGTAGCAGGATTATGGTAGCAGAGACTTTCAACTTCCTCAACATTAATGGAGTCGTCATAATGTGAAGGATTTATCAGAATTTTTAAAATACATCCAGGAGAGCATTTTTTCAGCCACTAAGTAGAAGTCCCAACAAGGAAGGGGAAGGTCCTGGACTTGACTTTAGGTTACAAAGTTGAGCAAGTGGTTGAAGTTTCAGTGGGATAGCATTTTGCAGGTAGTTATTATAACTATTCGATTCAGGATTTGTGTGAAAAAGGACAAGGATGGGTCTAAAGTCCTAAACTGATGCTGAAGTTATGAAGAAAGTAAATGGAATTTTGGCCTTAACTGCGAGGTGTTAGTGTTTTGAGGATCAGGACATCTTGTAACAACTGTCTTGGATGTTGGTGAAGCCATATTGGTTTAGCTACTCGTATTTAAGAAAGGATATGCTGGCGTTGAATGCGGTGCAAAAGAGATTCGCTAAGCTGATTCATGGGATGTAAGGGTCATCAAGAATAGCTGGAGGAAGGGAATTTGCAAAGGGAAAATACTAAATAAACAGGTGGTGCCCAGTGTTGGGCTCATACTCACAACTCTGCACTTAAACAGCGTATGTTCCAACAACTGAGTTAACTTGGCCTTCCACAGTCCATGTTCAAATCCTGCTTTATAAGGTGACAAATGGGTTTTTCACTGACGCCGCTGCAGTCCAAGGAAGTAAAAGGTAACTGCTTTAGAAAATCCCAAGGTTCCAATGTATTCTTCTCATTCACATTGCAATCCATTTTCAGTACTTGCTCCAGGATTTAACATTCAAAATTAATTTCGTGATGTTGTTGCCCTCATCTTTAAGTGCCCTGTATAACTCCAGTCACTCGGTCGAATGGTGAAAAAGTCTGTTTCAATAAACCAATTTTTTTCAGCTACAGTCTAAGAAATGTTCCTTTATTTGCTGAATCTCACACAACATTTTCTTTCTTCTGTGTGTCAACAACTTTTGCCAATTCTCATGTTACGGACTACATTTTCAGAATCTTTTTAACCAGAGGTTTCTGGTGCAGTTGTAAGACTTCATATTAAATGGTACAAAAAACCAAACGGGCTTAAAAGATGAGAAAGGAAATACATTTTTGTATTTTTGCGTGAAGACGGTTCAGTTACTGTGTGCTTGTTTCATATAAAATGGATGATTGAAGTGTTCACAGTGCACTATTTAAATAGCAGATACCAAGACCTTGTGAGCAAGCATTTAAGACATTTGACACATTGAGGGAATTAATTTAGAAACCCAAAATGTCCAGAAAATGTGCTGGATAAATTCAGCAGGTCTGTTATTTTCGCTCTTTTCGATTCAGGATGGGTATGGAAAAGGACAGAAATGGGTCTAAAGTCCTCTGCGGGTGCTGCAAATGATTAAGAGAGAAGATCGAATTTTAGCTTTAATTGCTACATAGTTGTTACAATTTTTAACAATTATGTAGGATGTTAGTGAAGCCATTCCTGCGGAGAGAAAGAAATAGTGCAAATATCTTGAAACTAACATGATTTCACTTGTCTCATTGCCAGACCTCCTATGTTTCTTTCACACTTTCTGTTAAACAGCAAGAAGTTCTTTTCTTGAGAAGAGAAAAGCTTGAGAGGTAACCTGAGAGAAATTGGAGACTCTGCAGGGATTTGAGGCAAAAATGGTGTTGAGGTTGAGGTTGTTAGAGATTTAAGAAATGGTAATGCAGTCTCGAGGCCTCTCCTGCTCCATGACTAAAATTTGGTGCAGCGACATCATCATTGAAGACAATAAGGATGACCACGACTTGTCAGTTACTGTGGCTGAACAGTCTAAGGTGCTGAATTAAGACTCCAGTCTTTTCATTGATGTGGGTTTGAATCCCACTGTTGCGAATGTTCCTTCAGCAACTGGCATTTTCTTCTCAGCAGGATTTTGCGAGTGCAAGAAAAGAGGAGACAATACACATATGACTTGCTGCATGAAGCAAAAAAGAATATACTTGAAGTTTTATTAAAGTTATCTTTTCAAGGAGCTACACAGACATGTTTGAGTGTACAGGAGACATAGAAACAAAATGGTACAACAGGGATGAGGAAGAACAGTGCGAGAGAGGGAGGGGAAAACCTATGTTGTCTCATCCTCAGCATTCATCCAGAACAGCAATCCGTGAGAGTAACCACTGCATAGTCCTGTGGAAAGTAGGTCCCATTCTAACTTTGAGAAAAACTTATCATGCTGTATGGTACTATCACGATGCTAAATTGGATAGTCTTTTAACAGATCTGTTGATGTATCTTTTTAGCACCTGTGATGCACTTTGGGCCAATAACACTCGAAATGAGACAGCAGAGATTTGAATCACTCCAACATTACAGGAAGGTTGAATGTGGGGGACCGGTCTGTGTTAGAGTAGTTAAATCTAGAAGTAACAAAGAATGGATAGGGTTTCAGCAGCAGATGAGCTGAGATGTGGATGGAGTCAGGTGATGTTACTGAGATAGAAACAGTTAGTTTGGTGATGATGCAGGAGAAAGCTCATCTTAGTGTGAAGTATTTCATCAGAGTTGTGAACAGTCTGGTTCAGCTTCACACAGTTACTAGACAGAAGGTTGCAGTCAGTGTAGAAGCTGTCTCAGTGTTTAATTGGAGGAAATTGCTGTTCATCCTGCACTGGATTCAAACAAGTCAGGATGATGTGTGACTTGGAGGGGGTCCTCACCGTGATGGTGTTCCATAGATCTTCCACACTGGACATTCACAACAGTGAAGATTAAGGGTTTGTGACATGATGTCAAAGTCCTGATTGAGATGTGGATTTAGTCAATACCTGTATTTCACCTCTTTCTCAACATTCTTTGTCTGTCCACTCACAAAGACGCCAGAGTCTTGTATAAGTCCAGACCAGGTGGCAGCTTCTGTTCCCTGATCGACATTAGTGAATCACTGGCTTTTGTGGTCACTTTTTTTTAAATAGTGTGTCATTAATCCTACGGGGTGGCACGGTGGCTCAGTAGTTAGCACTGCAGCCTCACAGTGCCAGGGACCCGGGTTCGATTCCAGCTTCGGGCAACTGTCTGAGCGGAGTTTGCACATTCTCCCCATGGCTGTGTGGGTTTACTCCAGGTGTTCCGGTTTCCTCCCACAGTCCAAAGATGTGCAGGCTAGGTGGATTGGTGGATTAGCCATGCTAATTTGCCCGGAGTGTTCAGGGGTGTGTGGGTGATAGGGGGATGGGTCTGGGTCCGATGCTTCAAGGGGCAGTGTGGGCTTGTTGGGCCAAAGGGCCTGTTTCCACACTGTAGGGAGTCTAATCTAATCAAACTACCAGATTCATTACGAGCTGATTGCATAGGCAGCCTGGTGTTTGTGTGGACTCTCTCTTCATTGCATTGTTCTGTTTTAAATTGATTTCACAGTGTACTCAAAGGGAAACTGACATCAGGCATAATCCCAGGGTCTTATGGACACCTCAGTTTATTGTAAACAGAACATTATCAGATTTTGAACATGTAAGGAGAAAGCATACACGTATTGTGTGTGTGGACACGGTTTTAGTTAATTACCAGGACTGGCACAATGCAAGCCTTGATTGTGGGGAGGGATTCACTTGGTGAACCACAGTCCTGGCATACAAGCTGCTCACACTGACGAGAGACCTTTTAAATGTCCAAACTGTGGGAAGTGCTTTAAATGTTCTGGGCAACTGATGAATCATCAATATGTTCACACTGCTGAGAGACTATTTGTGTGTTTTTTGCAGACATATGTTCAGGTGATCAACTAGCCTCAATATACGCCAGCGAGTTCACGCTGGAGAGAGGCCATTCGTCTGCTCTGAGGGTGGGAAGGGATTCACTCATTTATCTCATTTGCTGACACAGAAGTGAGTTTGTAGGTAGCTATTGGATGTTTGGATTTTGCTTTCAATCACAGTCAGTACTGAACCATTTCAATGGAATCTGTTTCCACTGGTTTATAACTCCAGTTCTCAGTCTTTATATTTAGCATAAGAGCCAAATCAGCTTTCTGTGTGACCTGCAGTATGTTTATTTTTTAATGATATCTCTAATACAAGTTTGTTCTCATTGAACATTTCTTCCCCCTCCCCCATGTATCCTCCATCCTCACCTACAACAACAACTGAGGAGCTCAAAGAGCTTCATTGTCTCACTCATGGTGGCAATCGATCCACTGCCTCTGCTGCTTCCGATAAGGCCAAGGGGCTCCTAAATTTTGCCCTGTGTCTGAGCCCAGAATCTGCATGTTTCTCTCCTACATTGTTACAGCCAGTGTGTTACCAGCGCCTCTCAACTGGCTGCCAACCTTTTCTCCTAACTGTCTCCCTTCCTTGTGTGCTTTTTCATCTGCTTGCCCCAACTTCTGGACCTTCTGTATTCCTTGTGACTGTCAATTTGGACTTTTCTCCTTGACACCTATCATAAGTGTTTTTTTTAAATCTTATCTTAAATTCTAATTGTCATACAAGCAGCCCTGAATGTTTGCACTTCCTTTCCTTTTTGAGTGTACTTGAGCCATCTTCTCTTTGAAAGTAGCCCTTATTATTATTTATACTTTGTCCCATCAACCTGTCACTCCAGTCATTGCTGTCCAGCTTTGACCTTGCCCTTGAAGACAACTTTCCATCAATTGAGTTTTCTCATTCTGAATTAATGCTGGTTATTATCTGACATTATTCTGTACCTTCCTACACGTGATCATGGTCTCCTGAATGGTCTGACACTGACACTTGATCTACTTGGCTCCCATCATTCCCAAGAAGTAGGACCAAACGAGCGCTCTTTCTTTTTGAACTGAATGCACTGTTTTCGGAAATTTATCGTGCATACAATCCAGGAAAACTTACCCTTGCTGCCTCTTACTCTACCAATATTCCAGTCTGTATTTGAAAAACTGAGGTCTCAAATAACACTACAGAACAGGAATAGTCCCTTTAGCCCACAAGCCTCCATTAACGCATGATTTTCTAATCATGAAATCTCTTTCTTTCCCCTGCACAGTTTGTATCTCTCTATTCCCTGCCAATTCACAAATCCATCAAGATGTCTTTTAAGCATTGTGATTGTACCTGCTTATCCCACTTCCTCTGGCAATGCATTCTAGGCACATACTGTCCTGTGTGTAAAAACTTACTTTTCACACTTCCTTTACATTTTTCCCTATTACTTTAAACTTATGTCCCCTACACAAACTGTCATTTCTACTCTAGACTCCAACTATCCATGTCTCTCCCAGTTTTGTAAATTTCTACCGGGTTGCCCCTCAGCCTCTGATGTTCAAAAGAAAATAAACCAATTTTATCCAACATCTCCTCATAACTAATATCCTCCAAACAAGGTGACATCCTGGTAACCTGTTTCTGTACCCTTTGCAAAGCTGATCATCCTTGTGGTGGTTTGGTGAGCAGAATTGTACACAACATTGCAGATGTAGCCTCACTGAAGTTCTCGCGAGCTGCAACATGACCAGTTTTTATACACTTTGCCCTGACCATCTTCTCCACTAGACTTGTCATTTTCAGGGAACTGTGAACCTGTAGACCTAGATACTGCTCTATGATTGTGCTTCTCAGAATTCTACCATTTACTGTGCACTTCCCTCCTTCATTAGACCTTCCAAAATGTATCACCTCACATTTGTCTGGATTAAATGCCACCTGCCATTTTTCCATACAAGCCTCCAGTCAATCTATATCCTGCTGTATCGTCTAGCATTCCTCCTCACTACTCACAGCTCCACAGATCTGTTATTCACATATTTACTAATTTGATCACCTATGTTCTCCTCCAAATATTTTTTATAATAAATATGTTAACGACAGCGGTCTGATTCCTACAGAAAAGCACTGGTTTCAGATCTATAGCTACTCTTCATCTTCTATGACAAAGCCAGTTCTGTACCCAACTCATGGTGTAACCAAGGTCACTTCGACTTCTGTATCAGCCTGCCACGAGGAACCTTGTCAAAGGCCTTGCTAAAGTTCATGTGGATAACATGCAACGTGGCTTCCTGCAGAAGAGGTCATGTCTCACAAACTGGCTTGTGTTTTTTTTTGTTTTTTTTGAAGTCAAGAGGCTGATTGAAGGCAGCGCAGTGGATGTTGTCTGCATGTACTCTACGGAAATATTTGACAAGCTCCCTCATTGTAGGTGGTTCCAGTAGATTAAGTCACATGAGATTGATCCATGGTGCGTTGGTAAATTGGATTGGGTTAGAGGACAGAGGGTGGGTGGCGATGGTGTTTTTTGACTGGAGATCTGTAACCAGGGGTGTTCCACAAGGTTTGTTATTTTTATAAAAGATTTGGATGAAAATCTAAGTTGGTTTGCTAATGCTGTGAAAATTGGTGCAGCTGAGGATAGTGAGTTAGGGTGTCTAAGGACACAGCAGGATGTAGATCAATCGGAAAGTTGGATGGAGAAATGGCAGACGGACTTTAATTCAGAGAAAATCGAGGTAATGCAGTTTGGGAGGCTAAATGCAAGAGGAAAGTATACAGTAAATGGCAGGGCCATTAGGATCATTGGTATAAAGGGGGATCTTGGGGCCTAATTCCAGATAGCTCCCTGAACACAGTTGGATAAGGTGGTAAAGAAGAAAGTTGAGTGCACCAGTGCACTGTCATCAGTGTAGGGTAGAGGCTTAAAGACAAGCTTTATTTTTGTCTTTGTTTTCGGTCTGGATTGAGAGTCAGGCTTGCTGCCTGACCAGGTATACAGGTAAACTTCTTCATTTCAGAGGGGAATGTCAAGGCCAAGAGAAAGAAGAAGAAAATGTGAAACAAAGTTAAGGTTATGACAATAGCCCAGTTTCACTTCATTCTTTACCCTGGCCCTATCAGATGTGACGCTGTTAATCTGTACAATACAGGGCAGTGAAAGGAGCAGTTGGCCCTGCAAGCATTGATGAACAAAACTTGTTTGGTCATCTCCTTTGTCAGCTTTCTTTCTATAAATTGATTTTTATGTTTTCCCTTTCACAAGGCATCTGCTTCTTTCTCCAAACACAAATCTTGAATTCAGAATGACCGTTGGTGGTTTTAAAAAGGGACACTTGTCCAAACCATCAGCAATATATCCAGATTACCAAACTGCAGCCAATTATAGTTGTGTTTACATCAGTTGAAACAGATCTAATATTGTCAGACTTAATTTTGGTAGCAGAATTCAATTCTTTCTTAAAATACGGAAATCTCTTGCTGGGCCATCATTAGTCACCCTGGAGAAGATGCTGGTGAGTTTCCTCCTTGAACTACTGCAGTATAAACGTATTCAGGTTCACTTATTTATCTCTAGTTGAAGGACTGAGTGAATCGCTTCCCACAAATGGAGCAGGTGAATGGCCTTCTCTCGTGTGAACTTGCTGATGAGCAGAGCGAAGATGAACACCTGAAACTACTCCCACAGGAAGTGCAGCTGAACAGCTTTTCTCTGGGATAAACTCGCTGGTGTCTCAGCAAACTGGATGATTGACTGCAGCCCTTCCCACATACAGAGCAGGCGAATGGTTTTCTCCCCCCCCCCGCCTTGGCGTGAACTCGCTGGTGTCCAATGAGGGCAGATGCGTGTCTGAACTTCATTCCATAGGAGGTACAGCCAAATAGTTTCTGCTCAGTATGAATTTGCTGGTGTGATTGAAGGCTGGATGAATGAGGGAATTTCTTCCCATGCACCGAACAATTGAATGGCTTCTCCCCTCCTCGGTGCAAATCCACTGATGTCACATGAGCCAGGATGTCTGTAAATCTCTTCCCGCGCTCTGAACAGGTGAACGGTCTCTCCCCAGTGTGAATTCTCTGATGTGACATGAGTTTGGTTGTTTGATTAAATTCCTTCCCACACACAGAACAGGTAAGTGGCTTCTTCCTGATGTGAATTCATTGATGGATTTCCAGCTGGGATGGGTAATTGAATCTTTTTACTATAGTTCTCACATTTCCATGGTTTCTGCACAGTACTGTCACCTTTGTATCACTTCAGAATGGTTGATCAACTGAAGCCTTGACAGCACATTGCTCGAGCAGAGTATCTCCCCACTGCGAATGGTGTAAATGTTTTCCCAACCTTCTTGATTGATTGGTTCAATTTCTCTCCACAAGAAATATGCTGGAATGCTCCCACATTGGATGTGTAACAGGGTAAATCTTTTATGCAGTCTCCTCACTGCAATATTGTCAGCTGAATATTGTCTGTATCACCTACATACAGGTCAAACATTTCTCCTTCCACATTCAGAGGCTGAAGGGACTCAGCTCCTCATAAATTGCATGAGTCAACCATTCACAGCAGGAAATTTGATTTGTGTTTAATATCTGCAAATACTTCTCTTCTAATATCCTGCAAAAGGAGTTTACAAAAGTCATTTACTGTCATTGCAGGAAAAAATTCAGAACAGACATGTCCAGATCCTAAGGAACATTATTCTTCTCTCTTATTTCTCAATTCTGTAAACTCCTGGCGCTACCCTCCTTCCTCTTTCAACTAAAATCCAGATCTATCCCCCTATCTCTGTCCTCCTCTTCCAGTTTTCTCCCTTTCTCCGTCCTCTTCTCTCTGGATCAAGTTCCCAACTCCAGTCGGCTGACTGAAAATCAAATCAGTGAGTCTGATTCGGGGTTTGAGTCTCCAGTGGCTGTTTGGTGAATCCTCCCCATACACCTCTAGGATTTCCTTCTTAGTTACAGCCTCATCGATTTCTGCCCAAGTGAGACACGGCTTCCCTTTCCGAAAATGGCAGCCAAGTATCTGGGGAGAATTCCCGTCCCCGACCTAACCAAGATGGCGGTTAGTAATCCTTGGCCTGATACATGGGGGCCCCAGGCCTCCCCTACGAGATTATAAACTGCCCAGGCCATCACCTCCCGCGGTTTCCATTCCTACCCCGTCTCACAAACTCCTGCCTCGAGAGCAGGACAGGGATTTTGTTGCTTGAGCCTGGAGAGCTTCTCAAATTGAGTCCCCTCCTCCAACTTGGCACCACCTGCAGCCTGCTGCAATGCCTGCACTGCGCACTGGGCCTGTGTGATTGGCCTGGAGCTGCCGTCAATGTGAATGTTGGGGCGGGGGGGGGGGGGGGTGCAGATATGAGTGACCAACAAAACACGGGCGATTGTCTAACCAATCGGAGTGAATGACGGGCAAGAAAAAATGTAGCTCTCGCTCATTGGCTGAAACTCATACCAAGCGTCATAGTTCCGGGGCGGACACGACATATCATACACCCAGTGAACTGAACAACACTGCATGACACCAGGGCAACTGCACCCGGAGTATTCCGTTCAGTATTGTTCTCCTTATCTAAGGAATGATAGTCTGTCTTTGTAGTCACAGTGCTATGGAGATATACCAGACTGATTCCGGGAAGGGGGTTTCTTCATTCAGAGAGGAGTAAATCTGTGGACTTCAACTACCAAAGAAAGTGGTTGAGCAAAACATTGAACGTTGTGAAGAAGGTTTAGATTATTGTTCAGAGGGATAAAGGGATCAAAGGGTGTTGAAAGTGAGAAAGTACTGAGTTGGTGATCAGCAATATCAGCATGAATGGCAGAACAGTCTCAAGGGCGAAAGAGCAATCTGTTCATGAAGAAGGTCTGAGGCTCCGAAAGCTTGTGTTTTCAAATAAACCTGTTGGACTAATAAGCTGGTGTTGTGTGATTTCTGACCTTGTCCACCCTAGCCCAACACCAGCACGTCATGTTCTTATTTTCTAAGACTCTAGATCACTATTCTTAATTTCCCTCCTAGTCATGGATAGGCCCCATTTCTCATTTTATTTTTGTGCCAGATAGGAATGAACAACTGTTGCAGTTCTCCAATATTTTCTTTAAGTGTTTTCACTTGCCTATCCAATTCTATCCCCTTAAGTTATGCTCCCCAATTTATTATGGCCAGCTTGTGTGCCATGCCATTCACGGCTTCCTCTTTTTAAATTCAGGATCTTAGTCTCAGAAGCAACTCTGCCACTCTCCAACTTAGAGCCACAGAGTTGTACAGCATGGAAACAGAATCTTTGGTCCAATGCGTCCAAGCTAACCAGGTATCCTAATTAATGTGGTCCCATTTAATACCATTTGGCCCATACCCCTGCAAACTCTTCCTGTTCACGCACCCATCTAGATACCTTTTAAATGTTGTAATTGTACCAGCCTCTACCACTTCCTGTGGTAGCTCATTCCATACATGTACCACCCTCGACATGAAAAGAAAATGCCCCTTAGGTTCCTTTTACATCTTTCTGCTATCAACTTAAAGCTATGTGCTCCAGTTTTGGACTTCTAGCCTGGGAAAATGACGTTGACTACTCACCTTTGCCACGTCTCTCACGATTTTATAAACATTTACAAGGCCACCCCTCAGCCTCCAATATTTCAGGGAAAATAGCCCCAGCTTATTCAGCCTCTCCCTGTAGCCCAAACCCTCCAACTCCAGTGAAATCCTTTTAAATCTTTTCTGAACCACTTCAAGTGTCTTTACTGACAGCAACATTCCAAAATTGGCCTAACCAATATCCTGTATAGTCACAATATGACACTTCAACACCTATAATGCATTGACCAACAAATGCAAGAATACCAAAGTCTTCCTTCACTGTCCTATCTAACTCTGGTTCCACCTTAAAGGAACTCTTGAACCTGCACCCCAAAGTCTTTGTTCAGCAATGTTTTCCAGGACCTTACCATTAAGTGCATGACTCCTGTCCTGGTGTGCCTTCCCAAAATGCAACACCTCACATTTATCCAAACTTAACTCCACCTGTTACTCCTCAGCCTGTTGGCCAATCTGATAAAGGCCCTGCTGTACTCTGAGATAACATTCTCACTGCGCACTGCACCAGAAATTTTGGTGTCATCCACAAACTTAATAACCATGCCTCCTATGTTCACATCCAAATCATTTACATAAATGACATCAAAGGATGATGTGACTGCACAAGTGCAGAGATCCAGCAGGATGTTGCTTGGGCTGGAGTGATGGGGTTATGAAGAAAAAGTAGAGAGGCTGTGTTGTTTTCCTGGTGGAAGAGGAGGCTGGATGGGGACCTGATTGAAGTGAACAAAGCTCTGGAGGGCATAGATTGCTTAGATAGGGATAATCATCTCCCCCTAGTACAGAAATCAATAACCGGGGCGGGGGAAACACTTTTAAAATAAGTAGTTGGAGGTTTTAAGTGGATTTGAGGGAAAACAAATTCTTCCAAAAGGAGGTGAGTGACTATCTGTAAGTCACAGCCTGAAAGTGTCAGAGGGAGGGTTCTGGAGTACTGACCACTTACACATTAGCACTATCCCATCACCTCCTTTCCATTTACCCATTGCCATGTAGTTACAATTTTAATTTTAGATGGGTACCGCTCGAGACTTATTTAAAATAAGTTAACAAAATTGTCTTATTTATAGATTCAGACTTGAAAGATGGAAAAAGTAAATATATATACATTGTCTATGAATAGGAAGGGAATAGAGGGATGTAGATCTTGTAGAGAAGACAGTTTTAATATGGAAGGGCAAAATCTGTCAGCGCAAGCTTGGAGGGCTGAAGTGCCTGCGTCTGTGCTGTATTGTTGTTTTGTACTGCACCCTTCTCCAACTGCCGCATCACAGTAAAATTTGTATTGATTGAGGGTTTTCAATGTCACGGCCGTTACCCAGCAGTCCCCGCGCTGGTAAAGGTCCCTGATTAACATTATAGGCGAGCACTGCGCAGGCGTCGTGCCGTTGAGTTCTTTGGAATGTGTGCGCTGAGAGTGACGGCGACGGGGGAAGATGCTCTGCTCGTTTGTCACATTCGCAGTCAGTAAAGATTGAAAGTGCGAAGGGAGCGATGGAAACCACTGTGGCCTGAGAGGGGTTTCTAAACACCTCTGGAAGGCAATGAAAACTAAAAATGAATCTACAGGCCTTTGACCCGGAGATAATGGGAACTGCAGGTGATGGAGAATCCAAGATAATAAAATGTGAGGCTGGATGAACACAGCAGGCCAAGCAGCATCTCAGGAGCACAAAAGCTGACGTTTCGGGCCTAGACCCTTCATCAGAGAGGGGGATGGGGAGAGGGTTCTGGAATAAATAGGGAGAGAGGGGGAGGCGGGCCGAAGATGGAGAGAAAAGAAGATAGGTGGAGAGAGTATAGGTGGGGAGGTAGGGAGGGGATAAGTCAGTCCAGGGAAGACGGACAGTCAAGGAGGTGGGATGAGGTTAGTAGGTAGATGGGGGTGCGGCTTGGGGTGGGAGGAAGGGATGGGTGAGAGGAAGAACAGGTTAGGGAGGCAGACAGGCTGAACTGGTTTTGGGATGCAGTGGGTGGAGGGAAAGAGCTGGGCTGGTTGTGTGGTGCAGTGGGGGGAGGGGACGAACTGGGCTGGTTTGGGGATGCAGTTGGGGAAGGGGAGATTTTGAAACTGGTGAAGTCCACATTGAAACCATTAGGCTGCAGGGTTCCCAGGCAGAATATGAGTTGCTGTTCCTGCAACCTTCGGGTGGCATCATTGTGGCACTGCAGGAGGCCGATGATGGACATGTCATCTAGAGAATGGGAGGGGGAGTGGAAATGGTTTGCGACTGGGAGGTGCAGTAGTTTGTTGCGAACTGAGCAGAGGTGATCTGCAAAGCGGTCTCCAAGCCTCCACTTGGTTTCCCCAATGTAGAGGAAGCCACACCGGGTACAGTGGATGCAGTATACCACATTGGCAGATGTGCAGGTGAACCTCTGCTTAATATGGAAAGTCAACTTGGGGCCTGGGATAGGGGTGAGGGAGGAGGTGTGGGGGCAAGTGTAGCATTTCCTGTGGTTGCAGCGGAAGGTGCCGGGTGTGGTGGGGTTGGAGGGGCGTGTGGAGCGGACAAGGGAGTCACGGAGAGAGTGGTCTCTCCAGAATGCAGACAAGGGTGGGGATGGAAAAATGTCTTGGGTGGTGGGGTTGGATTGCAGATGGCGGACGTGTCGGAGGATGATGCGTTGTATGCCGTGGTCGACCCATTGACTCAACGTGTTCCTGCCCCACCGAACTCATCTCCACCTATCTGGACTCCATTTTTTCCCCTTTGGTCGAGGAACTCCCTACCTACATCTGTGACACCACCCACGCCCTCCACCTCCTCCAGAACTTCCAATTCCCTGGCCCCCAACACCTCATTTTCAGCATGGCCGTCCAGTCCCTATACACCTGCATTCCGCATGCAGATGGCCTCAAGGCCCTCCGCTTCTTCTGCCCCACAGGCCCAACCAGTCCTCCTCGACTGACACCTTCATCAGCCTAGCCAAACTCGCCCTCAACCTCAACAACTTCTCTTTCGATTCCTCCCACTTCCTACAGACAAAGTGGGTGGCCATGGGCACCCGCATGGGCCCCAGCTATGCCTGCTTCTTTGTAGGTTACGTGGAACAGTCCCTCTTCCGAACCTACACAGGCCCCAAACCTCACCTCTTCATCCGGTACATTGATGACTGTATCGGCGCCGCCTCTTGCTCCCCAGAGGAGCTCGAACAGTTCATCCACTTCACCAACACCTTCCACCCCAACCTTCAGTTCACCTGGGCCATCTCAATCACATCCCTCACCTTCCTGGACCTCTCAGTCTCCATCTCAGGCAACCAGCTAGTAACAGATGTCCATTTCAAGCCTACTGACTCCCACAGCTACCTAGAATACACCTCCTCCCACCCACCTTCCTGCAAAAATTCCATCCCCTATTCCCAATTCCTCCGCCCCCGCCGCATCTGCTCCCACGATAAGACATTCCACTCCCGCACATCCCAGATGTCCAAGTTCTTCAAGGACCGCAACTTTCCCCCCAAAGTGGTCGAGAACGCCCTTGACCGCGTCTCCCGCATTTCCCACAACACATCCCTCACACCCCGCCCCCGCCACAACCGCCCCAAGAGGATCCCCCTCGTTCTCACACACCACCCCACCAACGTCTGGATACAACGCATCATCCTCCGACACGTCTGCCACCTACAATCCGACCCCACCACCCAAGACATTTTTCCATCCCCACCCTTGTCTGCTTTCCGGAGAGACCACTCTCTCCGTGACTCCCTTGCTTGCTCCACACTGCCCTCCAACCCCACCACACCCGGCACCTTCCCCTGCAACTGCAGGAAATGCTACACTTGCCCCCACACCTCCTCCCTCACCCCTATCCCAGGCCTCAAGATGACTTTCCATATTAAGCAGATGTTCACCTGCACATCTGCCAATGTGGTATACTGTATCCATTGTACCCGGTGTGGCTTCCCGTACATTGGGGAAACCAAGCGGAGGCTTGAGGACCACTTTGCAGAACACCTCCGCTCGATTCGCAATAAACAACTGCACCTCCCAGTCGCGAACCATTTCAACTCCCCCTCCCATTCTTTAGATGACATGTCCATCATGGGCCTCCTGCAGTGCCACAATGATGCCACACGAAGGTTGCAGGAACAGCAACTCATATTGCGCTTGGGAACCCTGCAGCCCAATGGTATCAATGTGGACATCACCAGTTTCAAAATCTCCCCTTCCCCCACCGCATCCCAAAACCAGCCCAGTTCAACCCCTCCCGCCACTGCACCATGCAACCAGCCCAGCTCTTCCCCTCCACCCTCTGCATCCCAAAACCAGCCCAGCCTGTCTCTGCCTCCCTAACCTGTTCTTCCTCTCACCCATCCCTTCCTCCCACCCCAAGCCACACCTCTATTTACTACCTACTAACCTCATCCCACCTCCTTGACCTGTCCCCTCACTACCACCCCACCTGTACTCTCCTCTCCACCTATCTTTTCTCTCCAGCTTCGGTCCGCCTCCCCCTCTCTCCCTATTTATTCCAGAACCCTCAACCCATCCCCCTCTCTGATGAAGGGTCTAGGCCCGAAACGTCAGCTTTTGTGCTCCTGAGATGCTGCTTGGCCTGCTGTGTTCATCTAGCTTCACACTTATAATCTGTGTCAACAAAACATGGTGTGGATGAGACTTCATCTCACAACCTCGGCAATTCCTACCACGGTCTCTGCATGTCTGATTGCAATATTAACTGATCCCTTACAGTATCACTTCAGGATATGTTAAGAGGAAATATTGGGGACAACAGTCAGTGGTTTGACTCATTCTCGAGCCGAAGCTCATGCTGCCACACCACAAAGAACGGGTCACGACACTGTCACAGCGCCACACAATGAAACGAGCGGGAGCAGGAAATAAGTACAGTGATAGAGGGATTGTAAGGAGCACCATCAGACCCTCAACAGGAATACTCATCAAACAGTAAACTGTGATGAAGGAACACTGAATGAGGGCACGGAGCTACTCTGTGCCTCCAGTGATGCAATCGGTGAGCGCGCGGTCCTTCTCTGACGGTACAGAGGCGCGTGAAATACCCAGCCTGTGAGCTCCAACCTCACCCGGGCCAGCTTTTAGTGACACGGACCAGCAGGACAAGGATAAAGAGCATTTTTCAGCATAATAGCCTCTTTTGATAAAGATTGGTTTCTGGGTTTGAGAAATGTCTGGTCCTGGGGAACTGTCCCAGTGGTCAAGGAAAACCCTGCAAATATTCAACTCGCGAAGAAGCATCTATGGAGGTAAGAATGAAGATGGCGTTTGAGCGCCACGTCCTTTCTCGTATGGCTGGCCCTGAACGTGGTTAAATTCAGGGCAAAGCTGTTTTGCTCATGATACTTTGCACCCACACATACAGTTCATTGCAATAGTCGAAAATGAATGAGAGTTATCTAATTTTTAACATTGTCCCGCATTTATTTCAGCTTAAAGAAAGCGCTGCTGATAAGAAGAGAGTTAAACTGCAAAACCAATGTGACTTGTTCCTGTGTTTCTTGGGTGGAGATTACTGAGTACTAAATGGATTCTACATCTTGGTATTGATTACTGTTGCATTTTTAAGGCACTTGATTAAAGCTGGAAATGGATCTCCGAGCAACTGTTCATTCGGGAATATCTTTCCTGTACAATTTTAAATCAAGTTTGGTCAGTTGCAGTCAGAATTGATCACATGGAAATTTATGCCAGATCTTCCAAAGCCATGAGCTTCTGTTTTACTCAATCTTATACAGCGGCACACGTTCACGAAATTTCGTTACATTTCAAGTCAGAGATTGTTTCTCAACGTTTTCCCTGACCACACCCTACCCCTAATCCCTCAACCACCCACAGACTCTCTCTCTCCCTGAGAATGCACTCCTTGTGCGACTGCAAACGAGTCTTTCAAAATATTTTGGAAACGGTTTTTCGGTGTGACAGGAATTCAGCTCCTATCTTTTATTTTTCGTCAATGGTTTTGAATGTCTGACTTCCAGTTATTGGTTCACTTGAAAGAGGGAACTTCCCCCTTTTTCCTCTCTCCACAACTCAAATCATCTGCAAAATGTCCATGAGGTATTCCTTTCGTTAGTGTGAGCATTTCCAACTTTTCTAACATCCCTCGTGAATAAAATCCTGTCGCGGTAAACCCCATTGGTGTTCTCTGGAATGTTTTAACACCCAAGTAAGCTCCATCATGCCCTTCCTTTTCAAATAATAGAATCACTAGAGTGTGGAAAGTGCCGATCGAGTCTGCCCCGACCCTTGAAAGAACATCCCACCCAGACCTAGCGGTCGCCCTATCTCTGCATTAACTATGGTTTAACCTACACATCCCTGACAGCACAGAGCAATTTAGCAAGGCCAATACACCGAACCTGCCCATCCAACAGCAGTGTAACCACTGAGACACTGTACGATCCTAGTAAACCCTGTCTGTGTCATATCTGATATCTTTACAACCGTGAACCCCAGTAAGCACCATCTGTGCCCTTTCTGATATCTTTATTCCCGGTAACCCAGTTTAGTGAAAGCACGCGGGACCCACGAACCCAAATGCAGAGCAGCGAAACTCTCCTCTGTGCTGTACAATCTCATTAGCGCTGCAGGAAAGGTATTTGCTGTTACTGCACTCAAATCGGGATCGGCTTACCCTGTGCCTTCCTCAGATTTCTGCTTCCAGTAAACACTTCACTCCGGAACAAATCTATCAAATCATTTTGATTTCAACGCAGACAAAAGGCGCAGCTTGCAGAAGGCATGTGTTGGCACTTTCACTGACACTCTGTCTCCCCCGGATGTAGTCCTGCCCAGCACTGAGTCAGACAGCACCGTCCTTCCTCTGACATGTCCCATCGAGAATGGAAGGACAGATAGTAATAACCCACACCTGTAAACGGAGCGGGCAATTTCAAATTCCTAAGAGAGACACAACTCAGAGTCAGAGATCACAGAATCCCTACAATGCAGATGGAGATCTTTCAGCCCACTGCTTCTGCACCTAACACCACTCGAGCTTTTCACTTCTCCACCCTAACCCCATAAACCCACATTTACTACGACGAACCATGACGGGACAATTTACCGAAACGGCACAACTTTGGGGAGAATGCGCAAACTCCATCCAGAGAGTCTCACAAAACTACAGTCGAAACTGTGTTCCCGCCACCACGAGGCAATGCTGAACCACCCTGGAATATGAGGATGGTCTCCTGTGGGGAGTTTAACGCTGCTCTCCCACGTGAGACGCAGGGATACGAACCAGTCCACTACTGCTGTCTTCCACACAGCATAAGGCCCTTCAGTCTATTGCGGCTGCACTGGACAAAACAAGCACTGAACTATCCCAATCCTATTTACCATCACTTGGCTCATCGCGTGGTATACTTCAGCATCACAAATCACATCGGAATCTTTCTTCAAGTTAGCAAGGTTTCTGCCTCTGCAGCCCTTACAGACAGTGAGTTCCAGATTCCAAGCATCTGCTGGCTGAAACAAGTCTTTCTGAGTATCTGTTCAAACCTGCCTGCCTCTTACCTTAAATCTACGGCTCCATGGTGATCGATCAAAGAGAAACAGCACCTTCAGTCTCCCCTGTTCGGATGCCTCATTAGTTTGCATAAATCGATCACCTTCCCTCGCAATCACCCCTGCTCTAAGAAAACAACCCCAGTCTGTCCAATCTCTCTTCGTAACTGAAACTCTTCAGCCCGGGCAATATCCTTGTAAACCGCTTGTGCACCGTTCCCTATAGGAGCACATCTCTCCAAGAGGAGAATTGCAGAACTGCACACAATGCTGTCGCTGTAAAGGAATGAACAAATGAAATAAATGATTCAAACAGCTACAGAAACTGTTCCTTTCCAATAAAGACTCTTTTGCTCAAACGTATTCTGTGTCTTTTTCCTGAACCTGATGTCCCAACAATCACTGCTCCATGTCTGTAAAAGATATTCTACTCCCAACTGCGGCAACTAAATGGATCGACTGATTTGAAGGTCCACATGGTGAGACTGGGGCACGCTCACCCAGCAACAATGACCGCAAGAGCAGAGGCTAAATGGTGTGAATATGGCAGTGTGTGATAGATTGTGCAGTGCCTCAGCGAAGTGGGAGAAGGGACGTAAAGGAGAGTTAGTGATTGTGGGAGGGAGAAAAATCTGCGGGAAGAGATGGGTTTGTATTCTGATACATCAAACACAGACATGGGAGAGAGCGGGTGTTTGAGGGAATAAGTTCATCAACTGGGAGAATATTTTCATGCGAATCAATTAATTCTTTATCGAAGGATGATTCACAAGGAGCAACATGGGAAGAACACCCATTGCTACGGCTCAGATCAGAACTGAGGTTGCTCCGGCCACCACTCAGAGTACTCATCACTGTACAAGCAGGGCCACACAGGGAGACACTCTGGAAAAGTGTGACAAGTACAATGGCTGAGGATGTGTCAGGAACAGCTCCAGAAATACAACGGGAATACTTGGCGACCAGTGGACTAACATGTGAGAACTCAGAGCGAGCTGAATCTTTAACTTCGATGCCTCCAGAATCCATTAACTGAGACGATATTATTGAAATGTAATTTCAGTAACAATGCAGTTTAACATCGGATACTTCACCAGTTCCCTCGCACAAGGAAGTGACCACTGCTGCAGATGGCCATATAATCTCAGTTCCCAGGCCCAGAATCAGACCAAAACAGTGGCGCAGCAGGGGAGGTGGAACCAGAAACGGGGCTGGAAATGAACAAATAGAGAACCTTCTTTCCTGCCTACTATGCCACCAATTTTGGTGTCGTTTGTGAACTTACTATCCATGCCTTCTATCTGTTGTTTCTGGTGTAGATCAATGATTTAGATGTAGCTGTAGTGGCTGTGATTTCGATGTTTGCAGATGATGCAACAATTGGTCAGATGGTTAACCATGAGGAAGGAAGCTGTGGGCTGCACGGGGACATTAAATAATTAGGAAGAAAATGAGGAATTCAATCCAGGGAAGTGGCTGATAATGAAACTGGGAAGGGTAAGTTATGGGAGTGCTCAAAAACAGTAAGGGCACTGAGTGGGTTAGAGTAAAGAACAGAGCTTGGAGTGGGCAATCACAGATCCATGAAGGTGGTTGGATGGGAAGATCAGGTGCTTGAGAGAGGGCTTGAGGACTGGCTCTTTAGAGACCATCTAGAGGCTGAACACAAGTTTGGTCACTGCACTAAACAACTGGAAAAAGTATCATAAGGCAGAAGATGGAGGGCAGAAATAGGCCATTTGGTCCATCAAGCCGTCTCCACCACTCAGTGAGATCATCCCTTATACTGCTCCAACTCAGGCTGGAATATTCCTTACAGGGGAACTTACAGATGGGGTTGTTCTAATGCACTGTCTGCTCTTGCCCATTCAGGCGGTACAGACCACGGGCTGTGTGACTTACTCTAGTGCATCTTGTAGATGGTGCATTCCGTTGCCACTGTGCCTCGGTGTTGAAGGGAGTTGATATTGAAAGTACTGAATGCGGTGCCAGTTAAGGGGACTGCCTTTCCTGCACTGTGTCAAGTTTCTTGAGTGTTGTTGGAGCTGAACCCATCCAAGCAAATGGACAGCATCCCATTATACTCCTGCCTTGTGCCTTGCAGGCGATACACAGGTTTCCGGGAGTCAAAATTTGATTTAATCAGAAAACTTCAATTCACTTGTAGCAACAAAATTTACATGGCAGTTCCAGTTCTGTTTCTCTCCAACACTCGTCCCGAGGATGTTAGAGTGGGAAATTCAGTGAAGATAAATGAAAATAAAGTCAATGGGATATGAAATCATCAGCCAGCATTCCCACTTCTGCATTATGCAGTCAGGGTGATGAAGGGTAAGGAGTCAGCAGTGTGTAAAAGGGGAATATCAGTGTAATGGAGAGGGACACTGTAGTACATACCATACAGGAGTAAATACACATGGACAAATCACACAGGGTAGGGCTGAGTGAAATATATCTATACAAAGGACATTACTATTGTAGCTCAGGTATTTAATATTATATCCATAACAGTGAACAGTCAGCAGACACTTCGGCTTCAGAAATCATCTGTATAATTTAGGATAGTCACATAAGTGTCACTCCTAAAAGGAAAGGCATGTGCTGAGAGCATGTGCTGTGTCACAGATAAGCTCTGAGGAAGTCGAAATTACAGAACAGCATCTTACTTATGTCAACCATTTACTACAAAAAAAGTTTATTTTTTACTTCTTCGTGAAGCGAGGAGGCGAGGGATGGGGGGGGGCAAGGGATGGGGTGCAAGGGATGGGGAGGGAGTGAGCAAGGGAGCAATGGATTGGGATGGACTGAGCTACAGGGTGGGAGCAATTGGTGGGGATGGATTGAGGGACGGCAATGGAGTGAGGGATGGGGAGGGAGTGAGTGAGTGAGGGACAGAGTGAGGGAGTGAGGGATGGGGAGGAACAGACAGGGAGTGAATGAGCAAGGGCAGGGAGTGGGCCAGTCAGGGATGGACTCAGGGGATCAAGGAATGGGGAGGGAGAGACAGGGAGTGAGGGATGGGAAGCGAGGGACAGAGGAGAAAATGAGCGAGGGATGGGGAGGGAGCAAGGAAGGGAATGAGGAAAGTGGAGGCAGGGAGCGAGGGACAGAGATGGAGAGAGGGAGGGAGATAGGGACAGAGAGGGAGCAAAAGCAAGGGAGACAGGGAGGGAGGGAGCAAGGAGGGAGTGAGGGATGGGGCAGGAGGGAGGGAGGGATGGACAGGAAGGGAGAGAGCAAGGGACGGAAAGGGAGGGAGATAGGGACAGAGAGAGAGCGTGAGGGAGGGACTGAGGGACGGTGAAGGAGTGAGGTAAAGGGAGGCAGTGAGGGAGCGAGTGAGGGATGGGGAGGGAGCGAAGGACAGGGAGGAATGGAGCAAGGGATGGAGCGACGGACGGGGAGGGATCGAGCAAGGGACAAGGGGGAAGGGTGTGAGTGATCAAAAAAGGGACGGGGAAGGAGCAAAGGAGCAACAGAGGGATGAGGAGGTGGGAGGGAGGGATGGAAGCGGAGGGAGAGAGTGAGGGACAGGTTGGGAGCGAGGGACAAGGAGGGAGTGAGAGAGAGCATGATGGACAGACAGTGAGCGAGGAAGCGAGGGAACAAGGGAGGGGCAGGATGGGAGTGAGGGATGGGGAGGGAGCAAGGGATAGTGTGAGGGACAGGGAGGGAGGGAGCAAGGGAGGGAGAAAGGGACAGGGACAGAGTGATAAAGGCAGTGTGGGATGCAAAGGGAGCGAGGGATGGGAAACAATTGAGGGAGGGACAGGGACAGAAGGAGCGAGTGAGCAAAAGAGGGACGGGGAAGGACCAAGGGAGGGTTGGGGTGGTGGGAGGGAGGGAGGGATGGGGAGGGAGGGAGGAAGTGAGGGAGTGAGGGATTGGGAGGGAGAGAGGGACATCTGAGCGAGGGATGGAGTGAGTGAGCAAGAGACTGAGCAAAGGAGTGACAGACAGAGTGAGGGATGGTGTGAGGAACAGAGCGAGGAAGTGAGGGACGGTGAGGGCAGGAGAGACTGAAGGTCGGGGGGGAGGGATCAAGGGATGGGGAGTGAGGGAACGAGGGACTGAGTGAGCTAGCGAGCAAGGAATACTAGGAGAGAGCGAGGGACGGAGCAAAGGACCGAGGGATGGGGTGGGAATGAGGGATGGGGAGGGAGCAAGGGAGTGAGGGCCTGGGAGGGAGCGAGTGAGCAAGGGCCTGTTAAGGATGGGAAGAGAAGGATCAAGGGACAGGGAGGGAGCGAGTGTTGGCAAGAGGACGAGGGATGGGGACAGAGCGAGGGATGGGGAGGGAGCAATTGAGTGAGGGACCGAGCAAGGGAGCGAGGGGCAGAGATGGAGGGAGCGAGTGATGGAGAGGGAGGGACGGAACAAGAGAGAGGGACAGAGGAAGCAAGGGACAGGGAGGGAGTGAGGAAGTGAGTGAGCAATGGATGGTGCGAGAGAGCGAGGGACAGAGAGGGAGAGAGTGAGGGATGAGGAGTGAGCAAGGACATGGTTGGAGGGAGCAAGGGAGTAAGGGATGGGGAGGGAGGCAGCAAGGGTTAGGGAAGGAGTGCGGTAGGGAGCAATGGATGTTGAGAGAGCGAGAGAGTGAGTGAGGGCGGGAAGGGCCATAGCAAGGGTTGGGAGCAAGGGAGAGAGGGACAGGAACGAGGGACAAGGGAGGAAGCCAGGGAAGGGAGAAAGGGATGGGGAGGGAGTGAGGGACAGTGAGGCAGCGAAGGACAGGGAGGGAGCGAGTGACATAGAGGGAGAGGGAGGGGAACAGGGAAGGAGAGGGATGGAGCTAGGGATAGGGAGGGATACAGGGAGAAGAGGGAGGGACAGGGAGGGAGGGAGAGAGTGAGTGAAAGAGGGATGGCGAAGGAGCAAGGGATGGGAGGGAGGGAGCGAGGGACAGGGAGTGAAGGACCAGGAGGGAGCAATGGAGTGAGGGACGGGGACTGAGGAAGGGAATGCCGGACAGAGACCAAGCAAGGGAGGGAGCAAGGGACGTTGAGGGAGTGAGGGAGTTAGGGACAGAAAGGGAGCAAGGGACAGAGAAGGAGCGAGGGACGGGGAACAAGGGAGGGAGCAATGGGTCGGAGCGAGGGACAGGGAGTGAGTGAGTGAGGTTCCGACAGGAAGGGACGGGGAGGGAGTGAGGGATGGGGAGGGAGTGAGGGAATGTGTGAGCATAGGATGGATTGAGTGAGCGAGAGACTGAGCGAGGGAATGAGGGACAGAGAGAGGGATGGAGTCAGGGACAGAGTAAGGGAGCGAGGGACGGTGAGGGAGAGAGAGTTTGAAGGACAGGCAGTTGGAGAGCAAGCGATGGGGAGCGAGGGAACAAGGGATGGTGAGAGAGTGAGGGACTGAGTGAGCAAGGGAGTGAGGGATGGGGTGGGAACGAGGGGCAGGGAGGGAGCAAAGGAGTGAGGGACTTGGAGGAAGCGAGTAAGCAAGGGGCTGTTAAGGATGGGGAGGGAAGGATCAAGGGACAGGGAGGGAGCAAGGAGCAGTGAGGGAGTGATGGATGGGGACAGAATGAGGGATGGGGAGGGAGCGATTGAGTGAGGGACAGAGCCAGGGAGCAAGGGATGATGAGGAAGGGAGGGAGTGAGGGATGGTTAGTGGGTGGGGGTGGACCGAGGGATGGAGAGGGAGGGAGGGAGGGAATGAGAGAGAGAGAGAGACAGAGGGATTGAGAGGCAGGGAGGGAGTGAGGGATGGGGAAGCAACAAGGAAGCGCGGGACGGGGAGGGTGGAGGAAGTGAATGAGTGAGAGATGGACCGAGAGAGCAAGGGGCAGGGAGGGAGGGACTAAGGGATGGGGAGTGAGCAAGGGGCAGGGAGGGAGGGAGGGAATGAGGTGCAGGGAATGAGTGAGGTAGGGAGTGGTGGACATAGAGGGAGCGAGAGAGTGGGGTGAGGGAGGGAAGGACCATAGCAAGGGCAGGGAGGGAGGGAGAGAGGGGCAGGAGTGAGGAATCGGAGAGGAATCTAGGGAAGGGAGCAATGAATGAGGTGGGAGTGAGGGACAGGGAGGGATTGAGGGACATCGAGGGAGAGGGAAGGGGACAGGGTAGGAGAGAGGCTGAGCAGGGATAGGGAGGGATACAGGGAGGGAGTGAAGGACTGGGACAGGGATGGTCGAGGCAGGGGAGGGACAGGAAGGGAGCGAAGAACAGGGAGGGATGGACTGGGAGGGTGTGAGCGATAGGGAGTGAGTGACAAGGAGGGGGACCGGGAGAGTCAGGGAGAGAGCGAGGTACAGGGAGGTAGCCAACGTTGGACAGACAGAGAGGGAGCGAGCGACAGGGAGGGAGCAAAGCACAGGGACAGGGTGGCACAGGGAGGGAGCGAGGGACAGGGACAGGGTGGCACAGGGAGGGAGCGAGGGACAGGGACAGGGTGGCACAGGGAGGGAGCGAGGGACAGGGACAGGCTGGCACAGGGAGGGAGCGAGGGACAGGGACAGGGTGGCACAGGGAGGGAGCGAGGGACAGGGACAGGGTGGCACAGGGAGGGAGCGAGGGACAGGCACAGGGTGGTGGGCACAGGGAGGGAGCGAGGGACAGGGTGGCACAGGGAGGGAGCGAGGGACAGGGACAGGGTGACACAGGGAGGGAGCAAGGGATAGGGTGGCACAGGGAGGGAGCGAGGGACAGGGACAGGGTGGCACAGGGAGGGAGCGTGGGACAGGGTGGCACAGGGAGGGAGCGAGGGACAGGAACTGGGTGGTGGGCACAGGGAGGGAGCGAGGGACAGGGTGGCACAGGGAGGGAGCAAAGCACAGGGACAGGGTGGCACAGGGAGGGAGCGAGGGACAGGGACAGGGTGGCACAGGGAGGGAGCGAGGGACAGGCACAGGGTGGTGGGCACAGGGAGGGAGCGAGGGACAGGAACAGGGTGGCACAGGGAGGGAGCAAGGGACAGGACAGGGTGGCACAGGGAGGGAGCAAGGGACAGGGACAGGGTGGCACAGGGGGGGAGCGAGGACCAGGGACAGGGTGGCACAGGGAGGGAGCGAGGGACAGGGACAGTGTGGCACAGGGAGGGAGAGAGGGACAGGGACAGGGTGGCACAGGGAGGGAGCGAGGGACAGGGACAGGGTGGCACAGGGAGGGAGCAAGGGACAGGGTGGCACAGGGAAGGAGCGAGGGACAGGGACAGGGTGGCACAGGGAGGGAGCAAGGGACAGGGTGGCACAGGGAGGAAGCAAGGGACAGGGACAGGGTGGCACAGAGAGGAAGTGAGGGACAGGGACTGGGTGGCACAGGGAGGGAGCAAGGGACAGGGAGGGAGCAAGGTAACGAGATGGGTGGGGACAGGAAAGGAACAAATGACAGGGAGGAACTGGGAGGGAACGAGGCAGCCAGGGATGTGGAGGAAGCAAGGTAGCGAGGGACAGGGAGGGAGTGAGGGATGGGGAGGGACCGGCGAGGAGGGAGCAAAGGAGAGAAGGACAGGGAGGGAGGGACCGGGAGAGAGGGAACAAGGGACGGGGAGTGAGGAATTGAGGGAGGGGAGTGGGGTGGGACAGAAGGATGGCGAGGGAGTGAGGGAAAGATGGACGGAGTGAGGGATAAGGAGGGAGCATGTGATTGGGAGAGAGCGTGTGGGACAGGGATGGTGAAAGGGATGAGGGAGCGAGGGATATGGACTGGGAGGGACAGGGAGCGAGGGACATGGTGGGAGTGAGGGACGGGGAGGGGGTGAGAGACGGCGAGGGAGCAATGGGGAGGTAGCGAGGGTGTGAGGAACGGCAAGAGAGCAAGGGACGGGGTTGGAGCAAAGGACGATGAAGGAGCGATGGGGTGGGAACGATGGAGTGAGCGACAAGAAGGGAGGGAGTGACAGGGACGGAGGGAGAGAGCAACAGGGGAAGGGGCTAGGGTACAGGGAGACGGGGCCCAGACAGCCAGATACAGGGCGTGGAGCCAGGGGGTAACAGAGATAAGTGAGGGACTTGAAGGGAAAGAGGAAAACAAGGAAGGGGGGCAGAGAGAGAGAGAAAGTGGGTCAGAGATAGAGAGTGAGAGGTGAGAGCGAGGGGGGAGGAGACAGATAAAGGGTACAGAGGGGGATGGGGACAGAGAGAGGGAAAGAGTGTGATAGGGGATGAGGAGAGGTGGGGTCAGAGGGAAAAATACAGAGTGGGAGATGGGGCTCACACATTGCAGAGGGTGGGAGAAGTGGGCGCGAACATTCGAGGAGGAGGGAGAGAGAGAGACAGGACTCAAGGAGACAGGCTGTTTTGGGGAGGGTAGGTGGAAAGAGAGAAGGAGGGGAATGGAGAGAGGGATGGGGGGTACCCAGGGGGGTAGGGAGAAATGTGGGCCGGAGAGGGAGTGAGCGGGGAGGGACTGGAGAGAAAGAGACAGAGATATCCCAGAGGTGAATGCAAGGACAGAGTGAGTTAAACCCAACTCCTGAGCTCAGTCCCAGAATTGTCCCATTCCCTTGGGGCCGAGTCTGTCTCTCTCCAGCTGAGCTTCTTCAACACAGAGACAAACAACAATATAGTTTGCTGTGCTGCTTGGCACTTTTTAATGAACGTTAATTACATATTGAAGTTATGGATGCAGTCAGTGGAATGGTGCCTTTTCTCTTTGGCCTGTGAGTTGAGAGAAACATTGACATGTTTCCCTGTAACCCCCGTGGGATAAGGTTGGATAAACCAGCACTACCCTCAGTCTGTTACCATAGCGACAGGCTGCTTCACTGCTGAAACATTGAACTGAAATGAGAAAATCCTGGATGGATTGATTAATGAGTGAATTTGATTGATTGATGAATTTGGGTAAAGGGATATTTCAGCACATTCTTCAGCTGCTGCCTGAACTGAGTCTGGGTCACGGCATAAATCACGGTGTTTGTGCAGCAACTGAGGAGCTGCAGCATGAAGCCCAATTCCTGCACAAAGTCATCTAGATACACAGAGTCATACCCAAAATCATACATTCGACCCCATATATAATACACAATTAACATTGACCATAACAGGATGAAATTGGCTGAGATCACAAACAGTAAAATGATGGATTTTTTTCGATTTCTCATTTCTGTGTCACACTGACCGTCCCCATTGGTGTGAGCCCGGAGTCTCCTGCGGGCTCTGCTGGTCACCAAAATGTGTCTGACGGTGAAAACATTGAGCAGCAGAATCAGGAGAAATGGGAGAGTCGGGGTTAGAATGTGGTGGAGGAACTCGATTGTGACCCAGGCACGAGATGATTCAACATCGATTGTTTGCCCACAAAACCAGGGGGTGTTCCCCAGCGAATAGTAACCCATGAACATAAAATACCAGAAAATGTCCTTTAAACAGCTCAGCACAGTCACTGTTCCCAGAACCACAGCCGCCGTTTTCTCACTGCAATATTTACTTTTCAGCTTCTGGCAACAAATGGCCACAAATCGATCAAAGGTGAAAGTGACGGTGAACCAGACAGAACAGTCAGTGGCTGCATAAAGCAGGACGGCGTGGATATTACACACGGGGATGGACCGCAGGAAATAAAACTGTTCCCGATAAACAATGGGAATGTGCCTCAGTATCAGGTCGAGGATAATGACCAGTAGATCCGTCACTGCCATGGCCCCCAGGTAACGTCTGACACATGGAGACAATCCACAATCTTTATAAAGCAGGACGTAGATCGTCACTCCGTTAACTGTGAGGAAAGAAAATAAATAAATTATACATCAGCCTGGAGGCAAAGTTACCAGTTTGATTGAGGACTCAGTGACATTTTCAAACATATCACTGATTTATTGAAATAAAAGATGAAGTTGAAATAACAAACAGTAATGTCTCTCTTTTTTTTCCAAGAAACGTAACGGAAAACACAAGAAACACTCCCTCCCCAAACACACAGATAAACATCCAGGGAACAGATGGTTTCTAGAACATTCCCAGGGACTCGATCACTTGAGAGCAGGCACAGTTTACTTCTTTACAGTTCCTGATATAAAGGTTGAAGACGTTGCCTTCCTGAAGGATTCAAAAAGGAATTTTGGAATTTTGTGTCTCTTCGTCTAATTTGTGGCCAATTTTTGGTTGTGTAGAAACATGAATGCAGGGAAAATGTATTCCCCCCTTTCACTGCCTGAGGGGATTTTGAAACAGAGTCTCCATCTCACTGGAACGGGATCTTTTCCCTCGGGATCTTATCTTTTGTTCAATTAACTGGCATCCAACCGTTCACAAACAATGTCAGTTATAGAACATTCCGGAGAATGTCTGTTACAGAATGTGATAGTGTCATAAAGATCCACATCACAAAGGCCCTTCTGCCCATCGGTTTTGGTGAGACCCACTCAGCCTCGCGGTGGAAATCTCTCCCCAAACTCAACACAACTGGCAAACACAAATTAAAGGCATTGCCAGATCAGCTGAAGTGGTCAGTTATCTCACATTCTCAATCCACCTCACAGAACCAGCCCAGACACCACAAACCCAGATGAAATATCTGTTCAGCATGGAGCACTGTGCAGACCAGGCTAGTGTCCTGCTCAATACAACCCGGCAATCTGTCCAGAGTGGGACACTGTGCAGGCCTCACCAGTCAAATAGATATCAGTCCAGCACGGGGAGCTGTGCAGACCACCCCAGTGCATTGATCTATAAACCCAGACCAGGTATCTCTCCAGCACGGGGGGCTGTGAAGTGAACACCACTGAACTGATCTGTAAACCCGGAGCAGTTACCCGCCCAGCGTGTCGATCTGTACAGACCACCCCAGTGCAGTGCTCGGTAACGCTGCGTTAAATCCCTGCCCAGCCTCGGGAAACTTGCAGCCCATGCTGGAAGTGACAGCATGTGCAGCTCCCATCCATTTACAGCTCCATATCTCCAATGTGCCATGACAAGGGGTGCCATGTGTGTGAGAATCACTGCCAGAGAGAGATGGTGGGGCATCAGTTTAAATATGAAAATTGGGAGAGGTTTGCTATACAGACAGAGAGGGGGAGGTGAGAGACAGTACCATGGAAGGATGTGTTCACAAGTTATAGAATGCTGACATGTAGACATTTTGATAGC
Source organism: Stegostoma tigrinum (assembly GCF_030684315.1). Lineage (NCBI taxonomy): Eukaryota > Metazoa > Chordata > Chondrichthyes > Orectolobiformes > Stegostomatidae > Stegostoma > Stegostoma tigrinum. The sequence continues at coordinate 52,909 of NW_026728374.1, forward strand.
ATCTTGCAACATGGGTCAGTTTTTCAGGAATGATGTGTGAATAGGATATTGCTGTGAGTTCAGATAATGGAGAGTTTTGAATGAGCATTTTGTTCTGCATTTGTGACTGAGTGTGGTGAGCACAGTCTTTGGCTCATTGGGCTGAATCTAACAATAATTTGTCTCAGTGATATTTTAATTGATTGTGCCAGAGGGATAGTCTGCAGGAGGCTGAGCTAGTTTTCTGATGTTATCTCATCAAACTCCCCTCATTACCTATCTACCCCAGCACATGCCATTCCTTCTATTCAATGCCAGTCTGATTGTCCCAACCATCATGGCTGGTAATAGTTCCCATCGCCTGGATGGCCCAGGTATCCCATGACCCCTGGCGCAGGTGCCAACTTTAAAAAGCCAATGGGCACACATTTGAACTTTCTCAGTTCGGCCCACCCTGTCCGGTTTACCCTGAGCCTGACAGATAAGGGGCAATTGCACCATGATTTGTCGAAAGGGACACAGAGGTCCTGATGGATGGCCTAGTACAAATGAGGAGCATTCTTTTAGCAGAGGAAGCCACACCGAACATGGTCTGAGCTCACCACCCAGCTCAGTGCAGCATCTGCAGTCTGAAGAAATGTCCAGCAACACAGGACAAGCAACAATAACCTTCCCCACTCTGTCAGGGTAAGTATCACCGTATTGTCTCTGCTCCATCTCTCTCTCTCTCTCTCTCTCTCTCACACACACACACACACACACACACACACACACACACACACACACACACACACACACACACACACACACACACACACACACACATACACACACAGACATACTCCCCGACACTGAAAACACTGCATGGATCCAACACTGTTGACTGATTCAATCTGGACACCTCACATTCACCCTCATTCCCTCCCTCCCTTTCCCTCATTCCAGGAGAAACAGCCTGGAATAGGACAGAAAAGGCCAAGCAGGGCAGTGGTGTTCCCTGCATCAGTTCCCTCACCCACCTTCCCCCGCCCCATGGGGAGGGTCCTGGAATGAGCCGGAGAGAACCAGGACGACCCGTGTGGAGATTTCAAAATATACACGTCCCACCGACCGAGTAAGGAGCAATGTTCAGTGAAGGGTAATTCTCACTTTAACCCCACTGTCAGTTCCATTTCCACCTGGCACAGCTTAGAAACTGTGTCCCTGATGCCATTTCCCTTTTATATCGAGCCGGTACAAATGGAATCCCCATGGTCTCGGTGGGCAGGAGGGTGGGCTCACAATATATCTTCTCCACCAGCTCCCAGGAAGGGAGCACGGAGTCTCCCTCCTACACCTCCTCCTTCAGACAGCTCAGTTACTGAAACTAACCTGTAATATTTACTCATCACCCAACTTATCCCTACATCTTCAATAATCAAGCATTGAAAACCTCACAGAGTCACAGTCCCCATGGAACAACTGAAATACTGTCACACTCACTGGAGTGAGCAAATACTGATGTCCTCTCATGGAGTGACTCAAATAATGAAATGCTGTCCACGGAATAACAGAAATCCTGACACACACCAGATGGAGTGAATGAAATATTGACAAACCACAGAGCCAGAGAAATTCTGATCGGTTCCCCTTATTTGTGGAAGTATCGGTGTATTTGTGTGTCTGAATGTGGGGCAGGTTTGGCAGTCTCTGTGCTGTTTGATGTGATGCAATGCCACCACCTGCTGGCCTCCACACGCCACTGCACAGGCAGCAGCAGAGGATGGGAACCATCAGGGATTTATACAGAGAGGGCCTTGGAGGGCAACAGCTCACAACACCATCCAAACTGATTTCTTCCTCATGTACTTATCTAAATGTCTTTTAAACATGGTAACTGTACCCACTTCCACCATTTTGCCTGGAAGTTCATTCCATACACGATCAATTCTCTGTAAAATAATTGCCCCTCATGTCTTTTGTTTAAAAGAAGCTTGCTCCTCAAAACTTGAAATATCCCCATCGTCCTGAAATCCTCCACCCTCGGAAAAAGGTACTGACATTCAAATTATCTCTATTCCTCTTGATTTATAAGCCTCCATCAGGTAATCCTGCAACCTCCTACGCACAAGTGAGAAAAGTACCAACCCATACAGCCTCTCCTTATACCTCAAACCATCCATTCCCAGCGACATCCCGGTAAATCTCTGCTGATCCCTCTCCAGATTAATATTATCCTTCAGATAACATTGCGACCAGAACTGGACACAGTACTCCAGAAGATGCCGCAAAAACATCCCGTGTAATCTGAAAATGACATCCCAACTCCTGAACTCACAGGTCCGAGCGATGAAGGCAGCGACTAAACACCTTTTTAACCACCCTGTCCATATGTGACACAGGCTTCACAGAACTGTACCTGACAGTCTATATGTGTTTCTGAAACACTACCAAAGGACCGAATTTCAATTGGATAAGTCCTGACTGGTTTGTTTTTCCAAAAACAATGTCTTGCATTTCTGCAAATTAAACACAATCTGCCCCACCACAGCCCAATGAGTGATATTCCCACCCCCCACACAAACCTGACATGTTTTGAAAGACCCTCCCATCCCCAGAAGGCCTACAAACTCCGGTCTTTATTTTCCCAAAGACCCCGTGCTTGCTTTGCCTTGTGTGGGCAGGAGGAGGGGTGGGGGTAGATTGCAGACCAGCCAGTGGTGAGGAGACGCTGGACTATAATTTGTTGCTTTGTAACATTTAATGGTTTTAGGAGGAGGGCAGTCACACGTTCGCGGTGGGAAATAGTGATCTTTGCGTTTAGGAGTTGGGATGTCATTTTCAGATTGTACAGGACGTTGGTGAGGCATCTTCTGTAGTATTGTGTCCCGTTCTGAATGCACTGTTATCGGAATGATAATATTAATCTGGAGAGGGATCAGCAGGGGCTGGAGCTTATGCTCTTTTCTCTTCTCTGGTGCTCAGTAATAATATCTATTCAATAATCTACATAGTGCAGAGTATGTCTGCAGGATTTTTATCCCTCGTGTTGCAGTCTACAGATAAGAGCCATTTAAGCTGGAAATCATGGCCAAGCAATTAAAGATGTTAATAGTTTATCTCAATGGCACAGCACATGCACTCAACATCATGTAGTTAGACCATAAGACCATAAGTCATAGGACTGGAAGTAAGGCCATTCAGCCCATCAAGTCCAGTCTGCTATTTAAATTGTGGCAGATGGGCATTTCAACTCCACTTCCCTCCACTCTCCCCGTAGCCCTTGGTTCCTTGTGAGATGAAGAATTTGTCAATCTCTGCCTTGAAGGCATCCAACGCCCCGTAGTTGAGGCAAGTGCCTTGCATTTGTTCAACACGGAAAAATCTTCCCTGTGTAAATCTGTAAAGTCAACCAGAATTTGATAAATCCAGACTCAGCTGAAATCTGGCGCGCAAAATGTGATCCAAAACCTGGGCGTGACTTTGGTCTTCTGTAATGGGTAGCGCCAATGCCTCTGTGCCTGTGCTCTGATTTGATTCCCATCCCTGAACCTGTGGTAATGTCACTAGCTTGGGATCAAAAGTTCTGGATTCAAGTCCTGCCAGTCGCAGAGCTGTGCCTCAGTCTGTCAGAACAGGCTGATGGGCGACTATGCAGGAGAATAATGTTGCAGAATCAGGGGCCATCGCAGTGTGGTGCTAGTGTCGCCACCTTTTGGCCCAAAGGTCTAGATTCAAATTCCCCAGATATGTTTCATAATACTTCTGAACAAGTTGGTTATTTTTTTTCTAGAATTGTGACTTGATTGAGAAAGAAGCAGTATCAGTGTTGAATTTCAGAATTTAGCCCCAGGGTAACAGAAGAATAATGTTGCGGGATCAGGGACGATTGCAGTGTGGTGGTAATATCCCGACCTGTGGGCATAAAGGTCTAGATTCAAATCCCACGGAGCTGATTCATAGTATGTTTGAACAAGTTGACTGAAATTTTTTTTCTAGAATTAGATTAGATTCCCTACAGTGTGGAAACAGGCCCTTCGGCTCAACAAGGCCACACTGCCCCTTAGAGCATCCCACCCAGACCCATCCCCTATAACCCACACACCCCTGAACACTATGGGCAATTTAGCATGGCCAATCCACCTAGCCTGCACATCTTTGGACTGTGGGAGGAAACAGGAGAACCCAGAGGAAACCCACACAGACACGGGGAGAATGTGCAAACTCCACACAGACAGTTGCCCGAGGCTGGAGTCGAACCCGGGTCCCTGGCACTGTGAGGCTGCAGTGCTAACCACTGAGCCACTGTGCTGCCCTATGGGGACTTAATCGAGAAGCAAGTGGTATCAGTGTTGAATTTCAGAATTCAGGCCTGGGATAACAGAAAGCACAGCCATTTGTGTAGATTCGAGTAAAACTTGCACTTTGTACGTGTGTATAAAATCGTGAAGGGTATGGAGAGAGTGAATTGTCAACGTTTTTTTCCCAGAGCATGGGGAGTCAAAAGTTTGAAGGCAAAGATAAAATAAAATGGAATGAACTGCCAGACGAATTGCTGGTGGCTTGTGAAAACAACATTTTAAAGATATCTGGATGGGTATATGAATTGGAAGGAACCAGAGGAATATAGTCCAAATGCTGGCAAATGGGATGAGATTAATTCGGATATCTGGTCAGCATGGACATGTTGGACCAAAGGATTTGCTACATCTTTTGGTACAATCATCCAATTGTTCAAGATCTCTTTGTAATCTAAGACACCCTTCCCACTGTACATTCAAATACTCTCAGAGCACACACACACACACACACACACACACACACACACACACACACACACACACACACACACACACACAACCAAGTCTCTAAGACAGAGATAGATACATTTTGCTCAATAAGCAGATCGAGGGTTACGGTGAGAAGACAAACATGTCAAGCATAATCAAATAGCAGAGCAGATTCGATGGGCCAAACGGCTAATTCTGCTCCAATTTCTTATATTGTCTGGTCAGAAGGTATCAGGAATATTTTCCTACAAGAGCAGTGATGGCTGAGATTGGTAAATACTTTACAGAACAGAGTCAATCGGAATACGGAATAGGTTTGAGGGAATGAATGGCCTACATCTGCTCCTATTTGTTGTGCTCTTTAAAGAGGAGGTAACCTGCTGTGAGGGTAACACACTTTAAGGAGTCTCCTAATTAACATTGAGATAAGAATGTATCTTTCTCTTTAATATTGTGCAGTCTGTGGTGTTCTCATCCCCAGGGCACAGTGGAGACTGGGTGAGTGAAGATATTCAAGGCAGAGCTCAACTGACCTTTAATGGACAAGAGAGTCCATTATTGGGAATAAACAGGAAAGGGGTGTTCAGCCACAAACAGATCAGCCATGATCTTTCTAAATTAAGCAGCAGGCTTCAGGGTCCAATTTGCCAACTGCAGCTCGTATCCTGTGTGTTGCTCTCTCACTCCAACCCTCAAGGCTGTGACAGAGGGAAAGGAAGTCCCCATTCAAACAATGAGATGGTTCTGGCAATGAGATAGGAGATCATTTTTCCTCTCTCAGGAGTTACACAGGAGTAAAATGACGCATTCAGACATGGAGTCAGAGAGACATAAAGATATACAGTATACAAACACACCCTTCGATCCAACTCGTCTTTGCTGCCCAAATATCCTAAATAAATCTAGGCCCATTTGCCAGCATTTGGTCCATACCTCTCTCAACCTTTCCCAAACGTATACTCATCATGATGCCTTTTAAATGTTGTAATTGTACCAGTCTCCACCACTTCATCTGGCAGCTCATTCCATAAACACACCACCCTCTGCATGAAAATGTTGCCCCTTAAGTCCCTTTTAAACCTTCCCCCCCTCTCCTTAAAGCTGTGCCCTCTCATTTTGTACTCCCCCACCCCGGGGAAAAGACCCTGATTCTTTCCACCTCTCTGCCCCTTATGGCTTTGCAAACGTCTGGAAGGTCACTCGTCAAAGACATTTTTAAAAACTTTATTGTGTACCAGTTGTGGCATTTTTCCACACAGCACCCACAGCCAAAAATGAAATTAATCATTAAGATTATCTGTGTTCGTGGTGTTGTTAAAGGGACAAATGTTAACCAGACTGATCGGAAATCTCCCCTCCTCCTCAATACATTTCCGGGGAAAATTGGGCATCTGATTGAGAGGGCAGACTAGATTTATTGCTGCATCTGAAAGGCAGCATTTTTGACTGTACAGCATTCTACCCACATGTCAGTCTATATTCTGTGCTTGTTTTTTCAACACTCAAGGATCAGAGTCATTGACAGTACAACCTCTACCTGATGATCTGACAACAAATAACCCTAATGGTGTGTTGCTGAGCACAGAATCACCTGGACAACCAGCTGCACACCACAGGAGAGGCCCTGCAACCTTTCCCAGCTGCTACACAGCGAGCCCTGGTTAGCTAACAGGAAATGCAGAGTAGAGATAATGATTTATTTTCAGTTTGGGAAGCTGCAACTACTGGAATTCCTCAGGGATCAGTGTGAGGTCATCAACAGCTTACACACTAGATTACTGCTTTGGATCAAGGGCTGATAGGATTGGAGCTCAATTTGCGAGTACACCAGCATGGTCGTCCAATAAGATGTCAAGTGGAGGCAGAGCATCTACAACGGGCTGTAGACAGGGGATGAGAATGAGCAAACCTTTGGCATTGCAATTAAAACAGTACAGTGTGTGTTATGGGAAGTTTGTATTTCGGCGAAAGGATAAAACAGCAGTAAATTATGTGACTGGAGAAGGAGCGCAGAGGTCGGTGCCATTGAGGGATTTGTGTGTCCTGATACATAAATCATATAATATTGTTCTGAAGATGTTGCAAGTGATTTGGAAAGTGAATTGAATGATGTTGTTTCTTGCAAAGTGTGCCCGGTATGATCTTAGGCATGTTACCCTGCATCTGTGCAGTGCAAACACGACAATGTTTGAAAATTTTCAAAGATGGTTCTCTATACACTGCCCTGGGAAGAAGGCATTGTGTTCTGGAGGATTAACAGCTCAGGCCTGAGAATGAGAAATGTTCTTTTTGATTATGTAAAATTTTCAAGATGGTGCACCTGGTGAATACCTGATGGGTATTTCCTTGTGTATGGGAGAATAAAACTGAGGAAATAATTTTAAAAAATAAAACAGGTTCTGAGGAAGGTTCCCTGGGCCGGAAACATTAACTCTGATTTCTCTTCATCGATGCTCCCAGCCTGCTGAGCTTTTCTAGCAATTTCTGTGTTTATTTAGGAATAAGCCACATTCATTTTAACACAGATATTGTGAAGACATTAAACATTTTATTTTTAAATTATGCAGGCACATATAAACATATCTTTAAATCAAGTAGGCCCACTTGTTGCGAAGGAAATGACTCTGTGTCCAACAGCAACAATGATGCACCGACATGGAGCAGAGAATGTGGTGGAAACATATAGTTCGGTCAAGCAGAACATGTTCCAGTTTGGGGATCGAATAACATTATTGTGTGACTCAACTCAGAAAGGGAAAAATAATGTAACCTCCCTGTTTAGCAATGGCCTATTGCTCCCTCTCTTTTTCCTTCGTCCTCATCACAAAAATGTATGAGATCTATACACGGTCAGTCATCTTTACCGCTCATGGAGGATTCATGACAACAATTCACTAGAGTCTCCCACTGCCTGTCGCAAAGGGAATTCAGCCAAATCTAACTGTTCCAGGAAGGAATCTCATTGCCAACAACTTGTGCGAACAGAACATATTTGGAAGCAGAATAACATTTGGGGAAGTCTCATATTTTTCCTTTAATCGTGAGTTCATCTCTTATGTGGACAAAGTTATTTCAAATTAACATTTCAGTTTGTCTTCAAATACGTACGATTGTGTGTGTGTGTGTGTGTGTGTGTGTGTGTGTGTGTGTGTGTGTGTGTGTGTGTGTGTGTGTGTGTGTGTGTGTCTGTGTGTGATTATTTTTAGAAAGGAAAAATATCAAAGTACATATTTGCAGACGCAAACTGTTTTACATTCTTCTTTCCAGCATAGCTTGAATAATTCTATTTTGGTCACAAATCTGCTTTTTAGCAGATTAAAGAAAACTGCCTGTCTTGTTCCTAACACCGAGCCTGACCCAGTCTGAGCCCTATATCATCGGCCACATCACCAACCTGGTTACATTTAAAATTTGCTGTGACCAGTGGAGGAGTGGGACTGGAAAAGGAAACAGTGACCAGCCAAGCCAGGGAACCATAGACCAGTGAGGCTGACATGAGAGCTGGGTAAGTTGTTGGAGGGGATTCTGAGGGATAGGATTTACATGCAGTTGGAAAGGCAAGCATTGATTAGAGATCGGCAACACGGCTTTGTGCAGTGTAAAACATGTCTCACGAACTTGATTATTTTGAAGAGGTGATAAAGAAGGTTGATAAAGGCTGTGTTGTCTGTATGTGCTTTAGGATGGTGTTTGGTAAGGTTCCGAACGGTGGACAGTTTATTAATGGGAGGGCACATGGGATCCGGGGGAGATAGCCAATTGAATTCAAAACTGGCTTGAAGACAGAGGATTGTTTCACAGACTGGAGACCAGTGACCAGCGGTGTACCGCAAGTATCAGTGCTGAGTTCACTGCTTTCCATCATTAATATAAAGGATGTGGATGTGAACATCAGACACATGAAGAGTAAGTTTACAGATAACATTAAAGAGTGGTGCAGTGGACAGTGGTGAAGTTTATCTCAGAGTGCAAAGGGACATTGATCAGATGGGCCAATGGGCCAAGGTGTGGCTGATGGAGTTTAATTTAGATAAATGAGAGGTTTTGCATTTGGTAAGGTGAAGCAGGCAGGACTTACACAATTAATGATAGGGCCCTGGGGAGCGTTCCCAGATAAAGAGACCTTGGGTGCAGGCACTTAGTTCCTTGAAAGTGGAGTAGCAGGTAGACAGGATGCTGAAGAACACGTTTGACACCCTTGCCCTAATCAGTCAGAGCATTGGGTATAGGGGCTGGGATGGCATGTTGCTCCTGTACAGGACGTTGATGAGGCCACTTTAAGAATACTGTGTATATTTTGGTTGGCTCTGCTAAAGGAAGGACGTTGTTAACCTTGAGAGGAGCAGAAAAGATTGGCAAGCATGCTCCTGGATTTGACGGTTTGAGCAAGAGGGAGATGCTGAATAGTTTGCAGCTTTTTCCCCTGGAGTGTTGGAGGCTGAGGGGTGATATTACAGAGGTTTATAAAATCATGAGGAGCATGAATAGTCTGAAAAGCCAAGATCTGTTTCCCAGGAGTCAAGAAGTAAAGTGCCTGTGTTGAAGGTGAGAGGTGAAAGATATAGAAGGGAATGTGGGGCAACATTTTCAAGCAGATAGTGGGGTGCGTGCAGAAAGTGCAGCCAGAAGTGGTGGGGACGGGTGCATTTACCACAGTTAAAGGGAACCTGGATTGGTAAATGCATAGGAAGGGTTTAGATGGATATCGGCCAAATACTGGGAAATGTGAATAGATCGGATTGCATTGTTACATTACATGAGTTTCTGATTCTATAAGATGGATGAGAAGAAATTCTAAAAGTGCATTTTGAATGGGAATTCTCTTCCCCTGAAGTGTGTGGTGCCTTTCTGTTTACATTTATTCAGAGCTACAGTCGTGAAATAGTTAACAGATGTTGTGAAAAAAGCCAAAGCCTCTCAAGCTATTTACTCAAGTTTTATTAACTAGACAGCTTTGTGCTCTTGTTCAATCCCTCTCTTAAAAGAATCCAGGACAAAATAACCTCATACAGTTACAGCATTGTCACACTAGTTCGCACATCGAGCTGTTACGCAGGAACCCGGGGAAGCCCAATGAGGCACTTGACCCTGCTGTACAGCCCCTTGAGTCACTGACATATGAACAGGAGGAGGCCATTCAGCCCCCACAGTCACTTACATGGAAACAGAGTGAGGTAACTGATGCTCCAACATGACAAGGAAATGGGGCAGGGGCTGCACAGATAGTCTGCTTCACGCTGTTCCTCATGTGTTCAATGCTCGTGGTATACATGTGTTACTTTAATGCAGTTTTACAGCAGTGAGGTGGGAAGCCTAATATTTTGTGCAAAATCTCAAGCTTGCATCCTCCGACAAGACAGACTTGTGTTCGCTATGGACGTCAGAATCTGGTTGGAGTAGCTTTCTGTTTCAGAAGTAAGGTATTATGGCTAATGTCGGGATTGTGAACAACATGACATTCAGTGTAGGGTCACACATCAATGTGGAGAGAGTTCATTCAGAGCCAGCACTTCTCTCTCAATCGACATGGAGCTCTGTGTAATTCAACATGTAAAACCAAGATGTATTTACATCGGCAACATATGGAGTTTCTCACCATATCAATGTGTTGTTTGGGCATAATTGTTCATCGCCAACCCTAAGTTTTAATGGAATTATCTGTTATTCTTTCACAACTCTACAGATTAAACAGTTCGTTTCCTCATGGTGCCATCATCTCAGGGATGAGACTGGTGATAATCGCCTGCACAGTGCCTGTGGGAAGGTGAGCTTTCCTTACAAAAGAGACCAAATTGTACACAGTGACCCTAAATACCCTCGGATCAAGGCTCTACAAGTGCAGAAAGATGGCTTTATTTTTGTACTTGAATCATTTACAATGAAGGGCAACATACCATTTACTTCCCTCATTACTGATACCCCTGTGTGTACTACATTTAGGAACCTTTGATCACAGACAGGCAGGTCGTTTTGGACAACAACACTTCCCAACCTCGCACCATTTAATCAACACAAAATGAGATGTATACTCTTGCAGGCCACATCCAAATTGTCTGCATGCCTTTCAAATTACTGTGGTCCAAACACGTAACAGTGTTCAGTCTGGAAAAGGGATTAACTCTCTCTATGGTCTCAACTAAACAATTCTCAATCCACGTAGTAGATTCCCCCTTACCCCTGGACTCCAGCTTTATTCATTCACCTGTGTGCAACCGTATCAGAAGTATTCTGTAAATTCAAATACACCACTCCCACTGGTTCTCATGTGTGGATGCTTCAACTATTATATACGTATTACTCAGCCGTGCACGCACTGGATAAAGGACCACAACACATAGGAATAGCCAGAACAAATAGGAAAGTACATCTACTTCTGTCGATATTCTAGTTTTCTCTACTTTTACATCTCATCATCCATATTCTCTCTCACTTTCTCTCTCTCTCATACATACATGACATATACTGAGTTAATAAATACTCCAATCTTTCTCCATGTCTTCTCTCTCAAGCCTCCCTCTTTCAGTTTAAATGAATTGCTCACATTTGGATGTGACTTGATTATAATTGAGAAATGAAACTACAAAGACATGAGTGAGGAATTGTAGCAAGGAAGACTGTGAAGCAGCAATGGAAGATGTTTCTGGGGATAATTTGGACGCAGGTCCAAAATTTGTGGATGCTTTAGTTAACACAAACTCCACAGGTTTATCAAAGATGATTTCCCTTTCCGAACCTAAGTTGACTTTGCCAAGTCATAATATGATTCCCCAAGTGTCAAGTTTTCACAGTCCTCATAAAAGATTTCAATATTTTGCTCATAACTGGCAACAAGTTGTCCAAATTTTCATTTTTTCCCCTCCCACTCCGGATTTTCTCTGGATTACAACAGTTATTTTCCAATCTGCAGGAACAAGAAATTCCACAATCTTAAGACTTTTGTATGGGAGCAAATAATTCTTTCTTGTCGTTACAAGTTTTAAATGACATTTGGATAATTGCATGAACAGGGAGCAATTGGAGAGGTATGGGCCAAGCTCAGGCAGGTGGGACTAGGATAGTTTGGGATTATGTTTGACATGGACTGGTTGGACTGAAGAGCTGTCTGACCCGGTAATTCTCTCACGAGCTCTATTCCCACCTCCGTGTGTACTCTGGGATGTACCAGAGCAAAGTAGCAAACTTCAGTTCAATTAGTTTTGTGTAATTCCTCTTTATTAATTCTAATCTCCCACAGTTTCTCATTTTCACAGTCACTCTGCCCTGTGGAATTTCTGGAAGATTTTCTGTATCTTCTTCTGTGGAGACAGAGTAATGTATCCCACTCAGCAGTGGGTCAGTGGGGGTGAGGTGAAGAGAGATGTCCTCTGTCACCAAATGAATACATTGGAGCACTGCACTGAGTAGATGATGGACATGGCCCCCACTCATGGCTATCGACGGGTTATGCTGAAACCGGTGACACAAAGCTGTAACCACCTCATTTTAGAATCAAACTGCCCTCACACTTTGCAACTGACATAGGACCAGGTAGAGATAAGAATAAGTACACAATTGAAATATTAGTCACTGCAAGTGTGGCCAGAAGAGAACTGCAACTGGAAAGGAGCAGATTTCAGTTTATTCGGAAAGAGCATTGAATAAGAAGTGAAACTGGGAATATTATTGCTGATAGAGGGAATATTGTGATATAAATCAGCTCAGGACAAAATGAATACAGTAGTTTACATCTTTGCCAGATATAGATAACAGAAATTGAGATGCTGTTCACAACGTTTTACACAATAAATGAATGGACAGAGATAGAGAGACTTACCAGGAACACCAACAATAGCGAGGATGGGATAGTAACCAGCCTGAATAACCATCAGTACAGCTTGTATTTGCAATGTTAACGGGTACCAATCGATCGAAAGCCAGTAAAGGCCATAGGATAAACTCCTGTCCATTGTTGGAACATTCCAATCTATTCCTCTCAGATTCTGGTACATTGTTGTAACATTCCCGTGTGTGGTTCTGAGATTCTGATCCATTATTGGAACATTCCAATCTGCTCTTCACAGATTCTGATCTCTCCCTCTCTCTGGAGCTGCTGATCCCAATCGTGTTGAGGATGACACAGCTACTGATACTATAGGATAACACATTGGAAGAAACCCCTTATTAATAGCAGAGGGAAACCCTCCAGTGACACAGTTAGTATCCATGGAGACTGACATTAATTCGAGTCACAGAATAAACAGCTCCAGTTAACCCCTTTCACTCTGACACTTTTAATGTAACAACAATACCTGGTCTGGGTGGGATGTTGACATCGCCTGCTATAGGTCTTAGTGCCCATCTCCAATTACTCTCACAATGATAGAGATAAAGGGGAAAGGTGATGCTTTCTCTGCATAGACTCAATGATTCTGCCGTGTCATCCACATGCGATGTCACATTTAACCGTTTACCTAAGAGCCAATCGAGAGGTTGTTCCTGCGCTGATGTCTCCTCCACCACAACAACTGCCAAACTAAACACTGTCTCTGGCCACAACTGCCTGGAGAAAGACTCGAAATGTGGATTTCGCTGAACTTTCCTCTCACTGCCCTAATAAGGCAACATTTTATCTTTAACACAATACTTTCAATAATTTGCTTCTAAAGTTACAAAGAACTTTTTTTGCAGTTTATGCAGCTTTTCTTTACCGATTTTTTGGCTTTCGCCCAAAAGTAAACATTACATTTCCAATTGCTTTGCTTATTGGGAGTAAAGGGTCAGAGACAATATCTATGTGAGTGATTAAGGAACAGTAAGGAAGAGGGGACAGTGGCTGTGCAGACTGGGCAGGACTAACGTGATATCGTCCAGTAGCCAATTTCTTCTACATAGACGGAATAAAATAAAACACAGAGAAAGAAACAGAATAAATTTGGCTGAAGGAATGGTGAGTGACAATGTAAACAAAACACAGTAGTTTGAAATGGAATGGAGGAGAAATGATTTTATATACACTGTTTAATCAGTGTGCGTGTGCAGATAGATAAGATTGCTTATATATGCACACGACATTCAGAGCTATTAATGGAGACATGTTGAACACGATATGATGCAGAAGATGTGACTTTGTCTTGTTTGAGTCTTGTTAACATTGCATTCAATAGAGAGAACCCATCTCCCCCATTCACACCTTTATTTATTCCCACTGTACATCTACTTCTCTTTCACCACAATTGAAAACCTATTGTATCTTGCACGGCGTCCCCACAGCCTCTGGTTCCTGTCACCACTCCTCTACCTCTGCCAAGGTATTAAAAAGATAATTTTCCAATCCTTTCCAGTTCCAAACAAGGGTCTCACTGGACTTGAAACCTTAACTCTGTTTCTCTGTCTCCTAGACCTGCTGAGTTTCTCCAGAAATGAATCGGCATTGACTGAATTTTCAACAAAATAAAGCACCGTGCATGCTGGAAATCTGAAGAAAGAAAAATTGCTGCAGAAACTGGGAGCTTTGAAAAGGCATCACTGGGTCCAACAGCTTAACTTTGCTTTTACTCTGCAGATGCTGCCAGACCTGCTTAGTTTCTTCAGCAATCTGTGTTTTTGAATAAATTCTGAAAAAGTGTGTCAAAGTTTCTCAAACGCCCTGTCCAACATGGATCCCCAAACACTGAGAAGTGAGTGACAGCGCAAGGTGCACAAATGCATTGGTTCCAAACGACATAACGCTGGCATCACTGACACTGCAGAGCTCTTAGTCATGGTCAGGGAGAGAAACATTCACTTTAAAAACCTTCTTACAGTGCGGAAATAAGTCCGCCAGCCTAACAAGTCCACACCGACCCTCAGAGCACCCCATCCAGACCAATCCCCTTGTTACCAACCTAACCTACACATCCCTCAACACTATGGACAATTTAGCATGGCCAATTCAGCTAGCCCGCACATCTTTAGACTGTGGATGGAAAGCCGACCCCCTGAAGGAAACCCACGCGGACACGGGGAGAATATGTAAACTCCACACAGACAGTTGGAATTGAACCTACATCCTGGGCGCTGTGAAGCAGCAGTGCTAACCCCTAAGCCACCGTGCCACCCGAAAGTGCCCCTACTGGAAGGGAAAAGATTCAGATGAAGATGTTAAATGTGTTTTGAGGAATGTAACAAATTGGAGGTGTGACACCACAGAAAGACCGTCAGAAGAATAAGAATATTCAAATGGAAGTGTTACCACATCAGAAAACAGAGTCGGACATTGCGTACAAGGGCGATGGGGACTCGGTCTGACCAGGGGGACATTACATTGCATTTATTGCAGCTCAAAACTGGGCATCCATGCAGTGATGGAAACCACAGCAACAGCAGCAGAAGCAGAATTGTATTCCACCAGAATCTGTGACTCTTTGTCCCGGATAATCCCTCAGTCTATGATTACCATGAAGCTGGTCAATGGTTCAGTGTCGAGTGCAGGCAGACATGCCGGGGTCAGAACCATGTGTACCTGAAACTGATGCCAACTGTTATAGATACTGCATTTGACTGCTTGCACTGCAAACAGCAGAACTAACGCATTACAGACAGGGTGGAATGATTGCAAGATCAACAGGCCAACTATCCTGCTAGAGCCAGTCATAAATGGTGATGGGGGCAGCAGGAACTGCCGATGCTAGAATCTGAGATAACAAGGTGTAGAGCTGGATGAACACAGCAGGCCAGGCAGCATCAAAGGAGCAGGAAAACTGATGTTTCAGGTCTGGACCCTTCTTCAGAATAAAAGTAGGGGAACAGAGCACTGAAATAAATAGAGAGACGGGGAGGCAGTGATAGAAGGTAGATAGTGGAGCAGATAGGTGGAGAAAGGATGAACAGGTCAAGGAGTTGGGGATAAAGCCAGTAACGGTGAGTGTAGGTAGGGTGATATGACGGGGGTTGGTCAGTGAGGAGGGAGGGGCGCGTAGTGAGAGGGAAGACAGACAGGTTGAGGAGGCAGGAATGAGACTAGTAGAGGTGAGGTGAGTCTAGATGGGAAGTGGCGGTGGGGGTAGGTCAGTGAGTGGGGAGTGTAGGTGCTCCACAAAGCAATCTCCAAGCATCCGAGATAACACGGTGTGAAGCTGGATGAACACAGCAGGCCAAGCAGCATCAGCGGAGCAGGAAAGTTTGACGTTTCGGGTCGGGAACCTTCTTCAGAAATGGGGGAGGGGAAGGGGATTCTGAAATAAATAGGGAGACGGGGAGGCGGATCGAAGATGGATAAAGGAGAAGATAGGGTGAGAGGAGACAGGCAGGTCAAAGAGTTGGGGTTAGAACCAGTGAAGGTGAATGTCAATGTGGAGTTAGGGGGAGATAGGTCAGTCCAGGGAGGACGGACAGGTCGCGGGGGGTGGTGTTGGGTGAGGATAGTGGATAGGGGATGGGGGTGGGGCTTGAGATGGGAGGAATGGTTAGGGAGGCAGGGACTAGCTGGGCTGGTTTTGGCATGTGGGCGAGGGAGAGGAGATTTTGAAGCTTGTGAAATCCACATTGATACACCCTTGGGCTGCAGAGTTCCCAAGCGAAATATGAGATGCTGTTCCTGCATCTTTCAGGTGGCATCATTGTGGCAATGCAGGAGGCCCAGGATGGACATGCCATTCGAGGAGTTGGGCGGGGGGGTGGAAATTGAAATGGTTTGCGACTGGGAGGTGTAGTTGTTTGTTGCGAACAGAGCGTAGGTGTTCCGCAAAGCGGTCTCCAAGCCTCCGCTTGCTTTCCCCGATGTAGAGGAGGCCGCAACGGGAACAGCGGATACAGTACATAACATTGACAGATGTGCAGATGAACATATGTTTGATGCGAAAAGTCTTCCTTCGGCATAGCATCGGGGTGAAGGGGGAGATATAGGGGCAGGTATGGCACTTGCTTCGGTTGCAGGGAAAAGTGCTGGGGGTGGTGGGTCTGCAGGGGAGTGTGGAGCGGACAAGGGAGTCACGGGGAGAGTCGTCCTTCCGGAAAGCAGATAAGGGTAGGAACGGAAAAATGTTTTAGGTGGTGCGGTCAGATTGCAGATGGCGGAAATGTCGAAGGATGATGCGTTGGATTTGGAGGATGGTTGGGTGGTACGTGAGGACGAGGGGTATCCTGTTTTGGTTATTATTGTGAATAGTGGACGAGAGGGATGACTTGCAGGAAATGCGGGAGACACGGTCGAGGGCATTTTTGATCACTGTGGAGGGGAAGTTGCAGTTTTTGAACAGGAGTATCATAGACCTAGACATCTTTGTCAAAGATCATCAGTCTCGTTCGCTTTGTGCAGAAAAACCTCAGTTTCTCCAACCTGACCTTACAACTAATATCCCTCAGTTCCTGAATCATTCTCATCAATCTCCTTTCGATCACTCCACACACCCTCACATCCTTCGTGCAGACCACCTGTTCGTGCAGACCCGAATGCTCTGTGTTCAAGTGGGTGATGTTATCACACACAGGCAATTGCTCAGTGACATCACCCTGAATACTGGGCATTTCCTGAACTGTGGGTTTCCCCTCACCCCAGTGCTTCTGATGTCTTTTGAGCTGCAGACTCCAGCCTTTGATTTTAAAGCTGAAGACAATGAAATTATTTCAGTATTTTTAACCAGTAATGTACACATTTTGTATCAGAGATAATGGGAACTACAGATGCTGGAGAATCCGAGATAACAAAGTGTGGAGCTGGATGAACACAGCAGGCCAAGCAGCATCTTAGGAGCACAAAAGCTGATGTTTCAGGCCTAGACCCTTCATCAGAAAAGGGTGATGTGGAGAGGGTTCTGAAATAAATAGGGAGAGAGGGAGCGGCGAATCAAAGATGGATAGAGGAGGTGGATAGAGGGACCTCCATCCCCTATTCCCAATTCCTCCTCCTCCGCCGTATCTGCTCCCAGGATGAGGCATTCCACTCCCGCACATCCCAGATGTCCAAGTTCTTCAAGGACCGCAACTTTCCCCCCACA
Organism: Stegostoma tigrinum; assembly: GCF_030684315.1. NCBI lineage: Eukaryota > Metazoa > Chordata > Chondrichthyes > Orectolobiformes > Stegostomatidae > Stegostoma > Stegostoma tigrinum. The sequence continues at coordinate 70,610 of NW_026728374.1, forward strand.
GTGGTCGAGAACGCCCTTGACCGCATCTCCCACATTTCCTGCAACACCTTCCTCACACTCCGCCCCCACCACAACCGCCCAAAGAGGATCCCCCTCGTACTCACACACCACCCCACCAACCTCCGGATACAACGCATCTTCCTCCGACACTTCTGCCATCTACAATCCGACCCCACCACCCAAGACATTTTTCCATCCCCACCCTTGTCTGCTTTCCAGAGAGACCACTCTCTCCGTGACTCCCTTGCTCGCTCCACACTGCCCTCCAACCCCACCACACCCGGCACCTTCCCCTGCAACCGCAGGAAATGCTACACTTGCCCCCACACCTCCTCCCTCACCCCTATCCCAGGCCCCAAGATGACTTTCCATATTAAGCAGAGGTTCACCTGCACCTCTGCCAATGTGGTATTCTGTATCCATTGTACCCAGTGTGGCTTCCTCTACACTGGGGAAACCAAGCGGAGGCTTGGGGACCGCTTTGCAGAACACCTCCGCTCGGTTCGCAATAAACAACTGCACCTCCCAGTCACGAACCATTTTAAATCCCCCTCCCATTCTTTAGATGACATGTCCATGGGCCTCCTGCAGTGCCACAATGATGCCACCTGAAGGTTGCAGGAACAGCAACTCATATTCCACTTGGGAACCCTGCAGCCCAATGGTATCAATGGGGAATTCACCAGCTTCAAAATCTCACCTTCCCCCACTGCACCCCAAAACCAGCCCGGTTCGTCCTCTCCCCCCACTGCAACACACAACCAGCCCAGCCCTTCCTCTCCACCCACTGCATCCCAAAACCAGCTCAGCCTGTGTCTGCCTCCCTAACCTGTTCTTGCTCTCACCCGTTCTTCCTCTCACCCATCCCTTCCTCCAACCCCAAGCCGCACCTCCATTTCCTAACTACTAACTGCATCCCACCTCCTTGACCTGTCCATCTTCCCTGGACTGACCTATCCCCTCCCTACCTCCCCACCTATACGCTCCTCTCCACCTATCTTCTTTTCTCTCCATCTTCGGTCCGCCTCCCCCTCTCTCCCTATTTATTCCAGAACCCTCATCCCATCCCCCCTCTGATGAAAGGTCTAGGCCCGAAACGTCAGCTTTTGTGCTCCTGAGATGCTGCTTGGCCTGCTGTGTTCATCCAGCTTCCCACTTTATTATCTTGGATAGAGGAGAAGATAGCTGGAGAGGCAAAGGTGGCAGAAAAACAAAACTGCTCGATGTCCCAACGTGACTGCCATTCATGGATGCGTGGGTGAATGGGGACAAAGGTGAGACCCTTATTGGGGACTAACCGTTTGACCTCATCAGTGGGAGGTCTGGGGGATGGTGAAAATTTGGCAGGGGTCAGCGTGGCTGTGTCCTCTGGGGCTGCTGGCTGTGGGCTGTTTGGCCTGCTGTGTTCATCCAGCTCCACACTTTGTTATCTCATGTACACATTTTGCTTCATATGCTGTTCCCAGTCATCTGACTCTGGTATTGGTGTGATGTAAATCAAGTCCCACTAACATGAGGATTTTGCAAAGGTGACAAAGAAGATTGGTGAAGAGAGAGAGGGTAAACACTGTTTGGATGCACTTCAGAAAGGTATTTTAAAAGGTTCATGGTAGACTGGTTAGATCACGTGGAATCCAGTGGAAGCTAGTGGTTTGGATCCAAGACTGGCTTGAAGGCAGGAGGCACAGAGTGATGGAAGAGTGTTATAATTCCGACTGGAGACCTGTGACCTGTGGTGTGTCACAAGAATCAGTGCTGGGACACTGCTTATCCATAATTTTATATAAATCATTTAGATGGAAGCATAGGAGGGATGGTTAGTAAGTTTGCAGATGGCCCCAAAATTCATGTTGTTGTGGACAGTGAGGAATGTTATCTCAGAGTACAATGGGACCTTGATCAGATGGGCCAATGAGTGGCAGACAGAGTTCAGATAAATGTGGGGTGATGCGACTTGGTAAGGCAAACTAGGGCAGGACTTACAGGTTAATGGTCAGACTTTGTGGAGCGTCACCAAACAGAGACATTGGGGTGCAGATGCATTGTTCGTTGAAAGTGGACTCACAGTTAGACAGGGTGGTGAAGAAGGCATTTGGCATACTTGCTTTTATTGTATTGAGTATCGGAGTTTGGGCGTTATGATGCAGATGTGCAGAACATTGCCACTTTTACAGGAAAGTTGTTAAACTGAAAGGTTTCAGAAAAAAAAAGATTTACAAGGATGGTGCTTGGAATGAATGGTTTGAGCGACAGGGAGAGGAGGCTGAATAGGCCGGGGCTGATTCCCTGGAATGTCATAGGCTGAGGCGTGACCTTACAGAAGTTTATACAGTCACGAGGGGCTTGGATGGGGTGAATTGGCAATACCTTTCCCTCAGGGAAAGGAATCCAAACCTGACAGTATGGGTTTAAGTTGAGAGGCGAAAGATTTAAAAGGGACCTGAGGGGCAATTTTACATGTAGAGAATGCTGCATGTATGGAGGAGATGGGTCTGTCAGCTCAAGGATAGACTTCCTGTTTGTGTTGCAGGTGTTCTCGGTCAGGTCCACCGGCGTCGAGCCGGTGTTCTTCTCTGACCACTGCCTCCTGCTGGCCAACTGTCACTTACAGGACGACCAGCAGGCTGGCAAGGGGGCGTGGAAGCTCAACACAACTCTGTTGACCCCAGAGAACGTCGAGGAGCTCAAGAGGGAGTATGCTGGCTGTAGAACCGTGAAACCCCTCTTTGAGTCTCTGGGCGACTGGTGGGAGATGGTGAAGGAGAACATCAAGGGGTTCTTTGTGCTCAAGGGTGTTCGGAAGGCGAGAGAGAGGCAGGGAAAGCTGTCGTGACTCCAGAAAAGGATGCAGAACCTGCTCCTTCTGCAGTCGATGGGGGTCGATGTCACAGAGAACCTCCGTGAGGTGAGGGGCCAGAAAGCCTCCCTCTTCATTGCGGAGGCCTCCAGGATAATCTTCCGGTCCAGGGTCTGCTCTGTGGAGCATGACAAGACGTGCTTGCGTTTCTTCTTTCAGAAGGTGCGCAACGAGAGCTCTGTGCTTAGCTGGCTGAAGGAGGATGATGGCTCAGTGACGTCATCTCGGCCCGACATTTTGAGCATCGGCAGATCCTTCTATGCCGGACTGTACAATGCGAAGCCCACGGACAGCACGGCCTCCGAGTCATTCCTGTCATCTATCACGGAAGTCTTAGACGACGGCACGAGTGAGTGGCTGGACCGGCCGATATCCCTGGACGAGCTGACCAGAGCCCTCAAGTCCTTGGAGAGGAATAACAATCCCGGGAGCGACGGGATAAAACCGGTCGAGCTGTATTCCGCTCTGTGGGACCTGGTCAGCCAGAACCTGCTGGAGGTGTACGATAGTGCACTTTGGGCAGAGGAAATGTGCAAGTCCATTAGGAAGGGCATCATCACCCTCATTTACAAGAGGAAGGGGGAAGAGGGAAGTAATTAAGAATTGGCATCCCATTTCACTATTGAACGTGGACTACAAAACCCTGGCCAAGGTCATAGCCAACCGGGTCAGGTCTGTCCTTGAGTCGGTGATTCACCCTGACCAAACCTGTGCTGTGCCAGGCAGGAAGATCGCTGAGAGCCTCGCGCTCATCAGGGATACGATCGCCTATGTGCAGGACAGGCGGGTGGATGCCAGCCTCGTCAGCCTGGACCAGGAGAAGGCCTTTGACAGGATCTCTCATGCTTACATGAGGGACATCCTCTCCAAATTGGGGTTTGGAGAGGGCATCTGCAATTGGATCTGGCTGCTCTACACCAACATTGTTAGCGCAGTCTCGATCAACGGGTGGGAATTGAACAGTTTTCCTGTCAGATCTGGAGTCAGGCAGGGCTGCCCGCTCTCTCCTGCCTTGTTCGTGTGCTGTGTGGAGCCCTTCACCGCATCCATCAGGAAGGATCTGAGCCTGAAGGGCGTGACTATCCCAGGCAGCGGAGGCCTTTAGGTCAAGACCTCCTTGTACATGGACGATGTCGCCGTCTTCTGCACTGATCGTCGGTCGGTGAGTAGGCTGTTGGACTCTGCAGCCAGTTTGAACTGGCCTCGGGTGCCAAAGTCAATAGGGGTAAGAGCGAGGCCATGTTCTTTGGGAACTGGGACGACTGCTCCTTCATCCCCTCAACCGTCAGGACAGACTATCTGAAGGTGCTGGGTGTTTGGTTCAGTGGAGCTGGGGGGTGCACTAAGACTTGGGAGGAGTATATCTCCAAACTGAGGCAGAAGCTCGGCAGGTGGACACTCCGGTCCCTCTGGATCGCGGGTAGAAACCTGGTTGTCAGGTGCGAGGGGCTTTCAGTACTGTTGTATGTGGCACAGGCCTGGCCTATTTCCTGGACCTGCGCCGTTGAGGTCACCCAGGCCATCTTCCACTTCATTTGGGGGTCGAGGATGGACCGGGTCCGCAGGGACACCATATGCAAAGACCTTGAAAAGGGGGGAAAGGATGTACCGAACGCCACCCTCGCCCTGATGGCTACCTTTGTGTGAGGCTGCATCAAGCTGTGCGTAGATCCTCAGTAGGCAAACACCAAGTGTCACTACTTACTGAGGTTCGACCTGCCCCCGGTGTTGTGAAGGATGGGCTTGGCCTCATTGCTGCGGATCGCTCTGAGTAGTTGGACTGTCCCGTACCACCTGTCCTTCATGGAGAAATTTTTGAAGGGAAACACTTTTGATCACAAGGCCGTCAGGCACTGGTCAGCACGTAGTATCGTCGAGACATTTCGGGGAAAAGGAGAGGGTGGATCCTGTAGTGTGGCTCCCCCCGCAGACTGCCACAGTTGTTTGGCAGAATGCCTCATCGCCAGAACTTTCAAACCAGCACAAGGACATTGCTTGGTTGGCGGTGAGAGGGGCTCTGCCAGTGAGATCCTTTATGCACGCCCGGAATCTCTGCACCACCGCACGCTGCCCTCAAGGCGGCTGCGGCGAGGGGGGGGGGGGGTGCGGCGGCATGGTAACAAGACTGTCAATCACCTCCTTCTGGAGTGTGCCTATGCGCAGGAGGTCTGGCGGGGGCTGCAGTGGTAGTTGTCAAGGTTTGTCCCGAGCAGCTCCGAGATACAGGACTCCATGCTCTACGGTCTGTTTCCCAGGACGCACACCGAGACCAACATCAACTGTGCCTGGAGGACAATCAATGCGGTGAAAGACGCTCTTTGGTCTGCCCGCAACTTGCTGGTCTTCCAGCTGAAACAACTGACCCCGACCGCGTTTTGCAGACTGACGCACTCCAAGGGTCAGGACTACGTGCTGAGGGACACACTAAAGCTTGGGGCAGCTGCCGCCAAGGCACGGTGGGGAAAGACCACCGTATGAAACCCCTCGTCCAGAATAGAAACAAAGGCCCTATCTGGTAACTGGGCCCAGCTGGCGCCTTCCCCAACTGGTCAGGGAGGCCAACGGGGACGGTGCGGGGAGATGACTGCCAGGGTATATTTCTTTCTTTTGTTTCGCTTTTGCTTTTGCTTTGTTTTGTGTTTTTTTCCTTTAGTTGGTGCACATACGCCCCTGGGCAACAAGGAGCAGCTTGCATGACTGGGTAGGTGTATAAATATGTTTTTTTTTTGTACATCTTCTGACTGAAGTATATTTTTCCAAATAAAAAAAAACTGTTCTTATCAGCTTTAATATCTGACATGTCCTTTACTTAAGGACCCTATGTTAAACTGATTTTTAGAGCAGGAATTGGAACAGGGGCTTGCTCCATCCTCTCCACACATCATCCTGGTATTGCAGTGTTTCCAGGAATGGTGCACTCTCATTAAACCAAGTTTAAAAGCAGCCTGATCAACACTTGAAGAAGGGTGTCTCGACCTGAGACATCAGACTTCCTGTTCCTTCAGTTTTACTTGGCCTGTTATCTCAGATTCTCCATCTGCTCAACACTCTGGAACCATAACAGCCCTTCAGCCCAACAAATCCACACCAAACCTCAGAGCATCCCAGCCAGACCTATAACCCACCTGAACTACCTCTCCCTAAACACTACAGGCAATTTAACATGGCTAATCCGCCTAACCTGCACATCTTTGGACTGTGGGAGCACTCTGAGGAAACACACAGACACAGGGAGAATGTGCAAACTCCACACAGGCAGTCAGTCACCCAAGGCTGGAATCAAACACGTGTCCTGGTGCTGCCACCAAAAGTGCTTTCTCTCAGGACTCTCACCCAACCTTCTCCAACTATGCTTGTTCCAAGGTACCTGTTAATTTCTCCTTTTCTGCATGTTCAGCACTTGTTCTGAATGTTAGTGCCTCATCCCTGGTACATGCCCCATCTTCCCACCAACACCATCCCTGAAAATCCACACATGGCATCAGAAGTAAAAGAAAATAGCCTGCCAACACTACCTCATTACAAATAGCATTTCAGAATTAAAAAAAAGATGAAGCTATCGAAGTATTCACTCGTTTTGACTCTGATGACGACGACGACTTGGGATGTATTGAACTAGA